>NC_057740.1:43472890-43477365 GCF_004010195.1 Chiloscyllium plagiosum
CCTTTAATATCCCACCCAGTCTAATCTCACTCTCCCCCTTCACTCTCCACTCCCTTTAATATTCCACCCAGTCTAATCCCACTCTCCCCCTCACTCCCACACCCTTTAATATCCCACCCATGTGGCAGTGTGCAGGGTAGTGTTTGTACAGTTATGGATATGGCATTATATCTGGCCTGGCTGGGTTGGATACCAATATAAGAAGGTGAGAAATCAGAAGAGCAGTCTGCTATTTGGTGCCCCAAGCTCACAGCATCATCCAATAGCATAGTGGCTGATCACGACCTCAAGTGAACTTCCATGTGCCAGCACAGACACAATGGGCCCAATAGCCTTCTACTGCAGTGTGACTCTCTGGTGTGTCTGACTCTCCATAATCTTTGATACACTTGGTGATCAAAAATTTCATGAAGACAATCTTGGACGTATTTGCTGACTCAGACTCCACTGCTTCCCAGAGAATAGATTTTTTTTTGGTATCCATTCAAGGGAAATGGGCTTCGCTGGCTGGGCCCAGCATTTATTGCCCATCCCCAGTTGCCCCTTGAAAAGGTGGGGGTGAGCTGCAGTCCGTGTGCTGTGGGTTGACCCACAATACCCTTGGGAGGGAATTCCAGGATTTTCACCCAGCAACAGTGAAGGAATGGCGATGTATTTCCAAGTCAGGATGGTGAGTTGCTTGGAGGGGAACTTGGGAACTCAAATATATAAGAACCGCCGTCATTTCCAACTGTGCGTCGTAGCTCTGGGCCTTCCTGGAATGCTAACCATCCTCCCAATATCCACTTTCTCTGAACCGAAGATGTTTCAATAACATTCTATTGAACTTTCTCAGACCCAAACTGTTGAAGTTTTTCTCATAAGTTAACCCCTTCCCCCTTGAACCTGCCAAGTGGATTTTCACTGAACTGGCTCTGATGGAAGGAGATTAAAATCCACATGTGGTTTCCTCATAGCCCTTGACAGCTTTAGAAAGGTTTTTATGTTCCATCCCAATGCAGTAGCTGGTCCTTCATTCCTAAACAGTTTGTAAAACTTGGTAAAAACAATGACTGCAGATGCTGGAAACCAGGTTCTGGATTAGTGGTGCTGGAAGAGCACAGCAGTTCAGGCAGCATCCGAGGAGCTTCGGAATCGACGTTTCGGGCAAAAGCCCTTCATCAGGAATAAAGGCAGTGAGCCTGAAGCGTGGAGAGATAAGCTAGAGGTGGGGGTGGGGAGAAAGTAGCATAGAGTACAATGGGTGAGTGGGGGAGGGGATGAAGGTGATAGGTCAGGGAGGAGAGGGTGGACCCAGTGCCAGGGTCTTAATTATTTACAATCTAAGTTTGGACAAAGATCCAAGAGGTCTGTGTACTAAATCTGCTGATAACACAAAGTTAGGTCAGAAACCTACTCAGAGAGTGGTAAGGGCGTGGAATGCCCTGCCTGCTAATGTAGTTAACTCAGCCACATTAGGGAGATTTAAACCATCCTTGGATAAACAAATGGATGATGATGGGATAGTGTAGGGGGATGGGCTTAGATTAGCTCACAGGTTGGTGCAACATCGAGGGCCGAAGGGTCTGTTCTGTGCTGTGTTGTTCGACGTTCTATGTTCTAAACTATATTCTGAAGTAGACATGAGCTTACAAAGGGCTGCAGGTCAGTTCAATGACTAGGTAAACATCTGGCAAATGTGGGAAAGTGTGAAAATATCGCCTTTGGCAGGAAGAATGAAAATGAAGTGTATTATCTAAGTGGTGAGAGGTTACAGAGCTCCAAGGTACAGAGGGATCTGGGAGACTTAGTGCATGGCTCACAGGAAGTTAGAATGAAGGTACAAGAAGTAATCAGGAAGGCAGGTAGGATGTTATAGTTGATGTTTTTTAGATTACCCACAGTGAGGAAACAGACTCTTTGGCTCAACAAGTCCACACCAACCCTGCAAAGAGTAACCCACCCAGACCCATTCCCCTACATTTACCCATGATTAATGCATCCATACTACGGGCAATTTATCATGGCCAATTCACCTAACCAGCTCATCTTTGGACTGTGGGACGAAACCAGAGAACCCGGAGACACGTGGAGAATGTGCAAACTCCACACAGGCAGTCACCCGAGGCTGGAATCGAACCTGGGTCCCTGGCGCTGTGAGGCAGCAGTGCTAACCACTGAGCCACTGTGCCAAAACACAGTGCACCAGCACATTGCAAGGGGAGTAGAATATAAAATTAGCAATGTTTTATCATTGTTGCATATCGTGTCAGTGAAGTGAAATCTGGCATATTGTGTACAGTTACCATCTCCTGACTTAAGAATTACATTGGAAACAGTTCAGGGAATGTTCAGTGGTCTGACACCTGGGACAAAATGTGACAAATGAAGAAAGATTAGACAGGCACAGCCTGTATCCGTTGGAATTTCACAAACTGAGAGGTGATATTATTGAATCAGACAGGATCCCGGGGGTCTGACAGGATGGGTGCTGAATGATTCCCTTTATAAGGGAGATTAGATCCGGCAGAGCCATTTCAAAGTCAGGGCTCTCCCCTTTAAGACAGAGGTGGAACTGCCTTTTTCTCTCATCGAAGGTTGTGAGGCGATGGAGACCTGCTCCCCCAGAGAGTGGTGGAGGCAGGGTTGCTGAATAATGTTCAGGCAGAGGGTGGTGGAGTCTCAATGAAGACGCATCAGGGTCAGGTATAAAAATCACAATGGCTCAGTGGTTAGCACAGCAGCCTCACAGCGCCAGGGACCTGGTGCTTTCACCCGCGGCCGACTGTCTGTGTGGAGTTTGCACGTTCTCCCCGTGTCTGCGTGGGTTTCCTCCCACAATCCAAAGATGTGCAGGTTAGGGTGGATTGGCCATGGGAAATTGCCCCACACTTTCCGGGGACGTGTAAACTAGGTGGGATAACCATGGGAAGTGCAGGGTGACAGGGATGGAATGGGTCTAGGTAGGATGCTCTTCGGTGTGGACTTAATGGTCTGCTCCCACATTGTAGGGATTGGATTCTATTCTATGAACAACAAACAGACGTCATGGTTTTCTTGAGCAGGGTTGAGTGGCCTGCTCCTGTTTCTAGTATGTAGGGATTGACAGGCACTAACCAGCCCTCACTAGTTATGCAGATTCAGCTTTTAGTGATTTACATTCCTACCTGTGAGAAATTCTACACCAATTGATTTCAAGGTGACTTTCCACTGCTCCAGAGGGCAGGAGCTAACTGTTATTTTCCAGTAGAGGACGCTGTCTGCCCACACTCTGAAATGTTGCTCACAGTCCTGCTGCATTTTAACAAGAGCTCGGGACATAAAGACGGTCAGAGCCAGCCATACGGTGAGGGAGGGGGAAATACACTGCTTCATTCCCTGGCTGTACAAGGAAGGATTGACTCGCTCCTATTTTTCTAGCCAGCCCTGCTCGGAAATGTTGTCACACATCTCTGGAGCAGGTGGGTCTTGAGCCGGGGCCTCCTGATCTAGAGGTAGGGACCCTGCCACTCCACAGCAGGAGCCCTTGTCCTGTATCCTATTGAGAGGTTGCAAGGGCAGGATGTGGGAGAGCAGCCTGGAGTGTGTGGTAAATGGGAACCTCCAGTTGACGAAGGAATGTCTCAGTGCTTCACATGAACCGAGTATCAAGGGAAGGAGGGGATTCATCTCCAAACCAGTGGTTTGTGGCCACCACTTACTGCGACTAGTTTTTACTAATTTTAATTAACAAAAAGTTTTGTTAAGTTTTTTGAAACTTCGTTTAATAATCTGGTGTAACCACAATGGGCCAAGTGGCCTCATTTCACTCTGTAACGGTTTTGTAATTCTGTGATTCACTATCACCGAGTAGCTCAGCTTACAGATACATAGTGCCTTTAGTGTGATTAAAAATGTGAACAGGTACATTACCAAACAAAGTGTTACACCGAACAGTGTCTGTATGTCCGTGTGTGAGTATGTGGCTGTGTGTCTGTGTGTGAGCATGTGACTGTGTGTCTGTGTATCTGTGTGTGAGCATGTGTCTGTGTGTCTGTGTGTGAGCATGTGACTGTGTGTCTGTGTATCTGTGTTTGAGCATGTGACTGTGTGTCTGTGTATCTGTGTTTGAGCATGTGACTGTGTGTCTGTGTATCTGTGTTTGAGCATGTGACTGTGTGTCTGTGTATCTGTGTTTGAGCATGTGACTGTGTGTCTGTGTATCTGTGTTTGAGCATGTGACTGTGTGTCTGTGTATCTGTGTTTGAGCATGTGACTGTGTGTCTGTGTATCTGTGTGTGAGCATGTGTCTGTGTGTCTGTGTGTGAGCATGTGTCTGTGTGTCTGTGTGTGAGCATGTGTCTGTGTGTCTGTGTGTGAGCATGTGTCTGTGTGTCTGTGTGTGAGCATGTGTCTGTGTGTCTGTGTGTGAGCATGTGTCTGTGTGTCTGTGTGTGAGCATGTGTCTGTGTGTCTGTGTGTGAGCATGTGTCTGTGTGTCTGTGTGTGAGCATGTG
>NC_057740.1:43478631-43482669 GCF_004010195.1 Chiloscyllium plagiosum
AAACAAGGGTTATGGGGATAAGGCAAGAACAAGATACTGATTGAGGATGATCAGCCTTGATCATAATGAATGGTGGTGCTGGCTCGAAGGGCAGAATGGCCTACTCCTGCATCTATTATCTATTGTCTATTGTTTATTGTCATTTATTGTATCCATTGCTCTCGATGCGGTCTTCTCTACAACTGGGGAGACTGGACACCTCCTCGCACAGCGCTTCAGGGAACATCTCTGGGACACCCGCACCAATCAACCACACCACCCTGTGGCCCAACATTTCAACTCCCCCTCCCACTCTGCCGAGGATATGCAGGTCCTGGGCCTCCTCCACCGCCATTCCCTCACCACCCGCCGCCTGGAGGAAGAACGCCTCATCTTCTGCCTCAGAACACTTCAACCCCAGGGCATCAATGTGGACTTCAACAGTTTCCTCATTTCCCCTCCCTCCACTTACCCCAGTTCCAACCTTCCAGCTCAGCACCACACTCATGACCTGTCCTACCTGCCTATCTTCCTTCCCATCTATCCGCTCCACCCTCCTTCCCGACCTATCACGTTTATCCCACCTCTATCCACCTACTGCACTCTTAGCTACCTTCGCTGAACCCTCACCCCCCTCCCATTTATCTCTCCACCTTGGAGGCTCCCTGCCTCATTCCTGATGAAGGTCCTTTGCCCAAAATGTCGATTTTCCTGGGCCTCGGATGCTGCCTAACCTGCTGTGCTTTTCCAGCACCACTCTAATCTGGACTCTGATCTGCAGCATCTGCAGTCTTCACTTTCGCCTCATCCTTATACTGTCTGGTCTACATGTAACTCCAGACCCACAGCAATGTGGGTGAGTCCTCACTGTCCTCTGAAAAGGACAGGCTCAGCTGTGTCAGCTGACCATGAAAGGATGTACTGGGTTTGGAGGCAGTGCACAGGAGGGTCACCAGGTTGATTCCGGAGATGAGGGGGTTACCCTGTGAGGAGAGGCTGAGTCACTTGGGACTGCACTCGCTAGAATTTAGAAGAATGAGAGGGAATCTTATAGAAGTGTATAACATTACGCAAAGGATAGATAAGGTAGAGGCAGGCAAGTTGTTTCCACTGGTGGGTGAGACTAGGACTAGGGGACACAGCCTCAAGATTAGGGGGAGTAGATTAAGGATAGAGATGAGGAGGAACTGCTTTTCCCAAAGAGTGTTGAATCTATGGAATTCTCTGCCCAAAGAGGCAGTAGAGGCAGCTTCATTCAATATATTCCAGACCCAGTTGGATGGGTGTTTGCGTGGTAGGGGAATAAAGGGTTATGGGGATAATGCAGGTAGGAGGGGCTGAGACAATGGATCAGCCATGATCTTAATGAATGGCAGAGCAGGCTCGATGGGGGGTTTCAGTGCCCACCATCAAGAGTGGCTCGGCAGCAGCATTACTGACTGAGCTGGTCAGGTCATAAAGGGCATTGCTGCTAAACTGGGTCTGCAGCAGGTGGTGAGGGAACCAACAAGAAGGAAGAACATACCTGACCTCATCCTGACTGGCTGCAGATGCATCTGTCCACGACAGTATTGGTAAGAGCGACTGTATCAGAGTCGAACTACGACAGGCCTCCCCTCGCACTTTCTTATTGGTTACACAGGGCTTCCAAGGGCCATGAGCTACAGCTACTTCCAGAACCAGAGTCAATGATGTACTGACACTGAGCCCCACAACGGCTGTGTGTGTGTGTGTGTGTGTGTGTGTGTACGTGCAGCTTAGAGGGAGCACTGGCCACAACACCGGACTACTTGCGTTGCTAAGCAGCATTTACAGCAAGTGATAGGCAGAGCAAAGTGATTCCCCCAACTAATGGATCCGATCCAAGCTCTGCGGTCCTGCCACATCCTGTTGTGAATGCTGGTGGATGATTAAACAACTGACTGGAGGAGGAGGCTCCACAAATATCCCCATCCTCAATGATGGAGGAGCCCAGCACATCAGTGTGAAAGGTAAGGGTGAAGCTTTCACAGCAATCTTCAGTCAGAAGTGCCGAGTGGGTGATCCACTGAAATGCTGGAAGGGGTCAGTAACAGAGCTATCAAGCAGCACCTGCTCAGCAATAACCTGCTCAGTGACCTGCCCAGTTTGGGTTCCCCCCAGGGCCCATCAGCTCTTGACCTCAAAAGGCCCAATTACCTCCATCTACACCAAAATGATTCCATAATCAATGATATCTTTGTTGAGAACTTGGAGCTGAATTTGAGATGTGAAATGAGAGAATCATTTCCACTACCTTTTCCCTGGCCCTGAAATTTATTCCTTTTTAGATAATGATCCAAATCAATTTGAAAGGCACAGTTGGAGGAGTGTGATGGAATACTCCCCACCTGCCTGGATGGGGGCAGCTCCAACAACACTCAAGAAGCTCAACACCATCTACATCCACTAACATTCACATCCACAAGCATCCACTCCCTCCACCACTGATGCTCAGCAGTAGCAGTGTACTCTCTACAAGGTGCACTGCAGAAACTCACCAAAGACCCTCAGGCAGCACCTTCCAAACCCACAACCACTTCCATCGAGGACAAGGGCAGCAGATACATGGGAACACCAGCACCCTCAAGGTCCCCTCCAAACCACTGACTTGGAAATATTTCGTCATTCCTTTAGCTTTGCTGGGTCAGAATCCTGGAATTCCCTCCCTAAGGGCATTGTGGGTCTTCCCACAGCACACGGCCTGCAGTGATTCCCCCCAACCTTCTCCACAGGGTTCAGTGATTGTATAATGAATACCAGCCCAGCCAGTGAGCCAGCCATGAATTAATGATAATAATTACTGTCCAATATTGCATTCCCATTGGCTCACTATCACCAGGCTGTTTCCCCCAGTGAGAACAGGCTGGAATCCCCAGATGTATCCTCCCTCTCCTGAGGCAACCGGAATTCCCCCCATCCCACCGGGCCCTGGCCCCCAGGAGGCTTTTTTTTAACTGATTTCAGAGAGAATGATTTCCAATTAGTTGTGGACCTGGGGATTCCTCAGAACAAACAAAATATTCTTGAACTATGGAGAATGCTCCAGCTGCCGACCTTGTACACACACTGTTCAGTGTTCACTCTGTTCACACTCAGCAGTCCCTCAGGGAGAATGTCCCTCAGGAGCTTTCTGTTGGTGAAAGGCTGTTCCTGTTCAGAATGACTGTGACCTCGCCGTGACCTAAGTGCACAGTAGAGTCCTGACCCTGGTTGGGTTATGATACTGATGAAGGCCTTTCGTATGCTTGACTTTATTGATGTGGAGGTGTCAGTGTTGGACAAGGGCAGACAGAGTTAAAACTCACACAACACCAGGATATAGGAGACAGTGAGGATTGCAGATGCTGGAGATCAGACGAGAGTGTGGTGCTGGAAAAGCTCAGCAGGTCAGGCAGCATCTGAGGAGCAGGAGAATCAAGATTTTGGGCATAAGTCTTTGATGAAGGGCTTAAACCCAAAACATTGATTCTCCTGCTCCTCAGATGCTGCCTGACCTGCTGTGCTTTTCCAGCACCACACTCTCGATCCAAGTTACAGTCCAACAGGTTTCTTTAGAATTACTAGCTTTCGGAGCGCTGCTCCTTTGTCAGGTAACTAATGGGTCAGCATCATAGGACACAGAGTTTATAGCAAAAGATCACAGTGTCACACAACTGCTGCAATATATTGAACAAACCTAAACTGCTGTTTCTGTTTTCTGTAGATCATCGTGTCACTCTGAAAGCTTTATTTTTAACCTGAAGGGAGTTAAATGGTCTCTGTCTCTCAATATGTGTTTTCTTTGCTGGAATACGTTGTGTTTTAACAAACTTTTTTTATGAGATTGACTCAGTGAAAGTGTTTGTGGTTTCATAGAGTCATAGAGTCATAGAGATGTACAGCACGGAAACAGATCCTTCGGTCCAACCCGTCCATGCCGACCAGATATCCCAACCCAATCTAGTCCCACCTGCCAGCACCCGGCCCATATCCCTCCAAACCCTTCCTATTCATATACCCATCCAAATGCCTCTTAAATGTTGCAATTATACCAGCCTC
>NC_057740.1:43483823-43485287 GCF_004010195.1 Chiloscyllium plagiosum
CACAAAGCCATGTTGACTATCCCGAATCAGTCCTTGCCTTTCCAAATACATGTACATCCTGTCCCACAGGATTCCCTTCAACAACTTGCCCACTACCGAGGTCTCCGGCTCACCGGTCTATAGTTCCCTGGCTTGTCCTTACCACCCTTCTTAAACAGTGGCACCACGTTTGCAAACCTCCAGTCTTCCGGCACCTCACCTGTGACTATCGATGATACAAATATCTCAGCAAGAGGCCCAGAAATCACTTCTCTAGCTTCCCACAGAGCTCTAGGGTACATCAGATCAGGTTCTGTGGATTAATCCACCTTTAACCATTTCAAGACATCCAGCACTTCCTCCTCTGTAATCTGGACATTTTGCAAGATGTCACCATCTATTTCCCTGCAGTCTATATCTTCCATATCCTTTTCCATAGTAACAACAAAGGCTCTGCCTTCTGGCCATAATGAACGAGTAGGTTCCAATGTTGGGCGGATTCGAGAATGCTCACTTTCCTTACCCTCACCAATGTTCTTTGTGATTGTTGACAGTGTCAATCCTGCGATGTCACCTCGATGTTTTATTTCCTTTCCCTTCCTGTCTAACATGGTCTATCACTCTGACAGGTGCCCCTGTCCTGTCGAAACTTCTCCACTCTATCACGTTGGTAAATTGAGGCTGTTCCACATTGTATCTGTCATTTTCGATTGTTAACCCAGACCACCTCAGAGTCAATAACAGCTTTTGTTGTTTCTCAGTTTGTTTGAATAGCATTAAACCAACCACTCCCGACAAAAAAGGACATTTCAACACAAAACAAATAGAGCCTGCCATTGAGAAACCAAACTGGGATCGGTCACCGTACCGTCAAACTGAGAGCAAGTGATTTGCAGCGCTGTCTGATTTTGAAAAATGAGTTTCTGATCAGTATCCTCTCCGTGAATAATTTGTGAAAACTGATGAGCCATAGGATCAGGAAGAGGCCATTCAGCTTTATGGACTCCATCCTATCCTATCAGATCAGGCCTGATCAAAGCCCCAGACCCATTCACTGGCTGTGGGAGTTTGTCCTGAACCCAAACACTGGGCTTCAGAGAGTTACCCCGACAGAAGGCATCACTGGCCATGGGGCAAGGGGATCGATTGCTGCTAATCAGGTGAAAGGAGGTCGATGAGAACATGGAATACACAACACAAACAGATGAGGCATCAGCTTTACCGAATGCACAGCAAATCCAAACGGCCAAATGCTCCAGTTTCATATTTTTGTAAAAATATTCACAAGGACAGCAACCCCACCAGGCTCGAAAATAGTGACCTCGAGAGCCAACAGTGCGACGTTCCCTCAGTACTGACCCTCCGACAGTGCGGCACTCCCTCAGCACTGACTCTCTGACAGTGCGGCACTCCCTCAGCACTGACCCTCCGACAGTGCGGCACTCCCTCAGCACTGACCCTCCGACAGTGCGGCACTCCCTCAGC
>NC_057740.1:43489291-43492802 GCF_004010195.1 Chiloscyllium plagiosum
CCCCTCCCCCAGCACCCTCCCCCCACCTTTTATCTGTGTCTCACTGTGTCTCACTGTGTGTCCCCCCCCCGCTGGGAGGCTGCTGTGCTGTGGACAATCTCTCCAGCAATCTGCCTGTGGGCCTGTGTACTGCTCAGCCTGGACTCTCGCGCAGTGACAGGCTGCAGGCCAGTGTGACAGCTCGCAATCTGATATGGACACCCAGGACCATACCTGGGTGGCACAGTGCCTCAGGGGTTAGCACTGCTGCCTCACAGCACCAGGCTCCCAGGTTCGATTCTAGCCTCAGGCGATTGTCTGTGTGGAGTTTGCAGATTCTCCCTGTGCTCCCTCTTCCTCCCGCAATCCAAAGATGTGCGGGTCAGGCTGGTTTGACTGTGGGGAATTACCCAGAGTGTCCATGGATGAGCAGGCTAGTCGGCTTAGCTGTGGGAAATGCAGGGTTATGGAGTGGCGAGTACGATGCTTGTTAGAGGTTAGTGTTGTCTCAATAGGCTGAATGGCCTGTGACCAACTGTAGAATTCGATGAAGAGACAACAGGAATCTCGTGTGAATGGGCCAATGGAAAGCATTGAATTCAGCAGGGGCTCAGAAAGAAAATATTGTTGGATTGCTGTTTGTTGGAAAGTCCTGTGTGAGAGAGAGTGTTTTATTTTTACATTTTTCTTCATTAGAGAGCTGGCCTGGGGCTTGGAATGATTTCTGGTGTCCCAAGGGAACGGAGGTTAATGCTGACTGTTTGTTTAAACAGGAATGAAGCAGAAAGGAGAGTTTACGGCTTTTCAAAACTGCGCCTTCTTTATAAAGTGCTGGTTTTCGGAAGCCAGAAAGACACTGATCCTGAGCACCAGGATATCAGCTTGATTACAATCATTCCCCATTGGCATGGAGACAGCTGGCTATAACTGCACAGGCTGGACAGGGCTGGGCTGGGCTGGGCTGGACAGGGCTGGGCTGGGCTGGGCTGGGCTGGACAGGGCTGGGCTGGGCAGGGCTGGACAGGGCTGGGCTAGACAGGGCTGGACAGGGCTGGGCTGGGCTGGGCTGGACAGTGCAGGGCTGGGTTGGGTTCAAGTCCCTGCTCTTTCTCCCCTCCTTCCAAACGTTTCAGTAAATACCCTCAGCCCCAGCAGATGGACATCCGTGGACCCCAGGCCATGGCACCCTCTCTTATCGTTACATCTAATAAGTCCTGCTCTGATTTGTTTTCCCAAACTACAGCACCTCATTTTATCTAAATTAAACTCCATCTGCCACTTCTCAGCCCATTGGCCCATCTGATCAAGATCCTGTTGTAATCTGAGGGAACCCTCTTCGCTGTCCTCAGCTCATTGGCCCATTTAAGGAGAGCTGAAGTTGTATTGGAGCCAGAGTCAAAAGTGTGGCACTGGGAAAGCACAGCTGGTCAAGCAGCATCGGTGGAGCAGGAGAATCGATGTTCCGAGCAGAGGCTCTTCATCAGGAATGTGCTCCTCAGATGCTGCCTGACCTGCTGTGGTTTTCCAGCACCACACTCTCGACTAGGATTCCCAGCATCTGGAGTCCTCACCTTCTCCTTGAATTGGAGGCAGTTCAGAGGAGGTTCATTCAATTGATCCCAGAGATAAGGGGTTTGCCTCATGAAGAGAGATTGAGCAGTTTAGGCCGATACTGTCTGGAATTCTTATTGAAGTATAGAAGATGCTGAATGAGATTAGTAAACAGATGTAGGTAGGATGGTTCCTCATGTGAGGCAATCTGAACTGGTAAATAAGTGGGGGGGAGGGGGCGAGGCAGATTTTCAAATAATTGGGGGGGGGGGCGTGCAGATTTAAGGCAGAGATGGGGAGGACTGAGTTCTCTCAAAGTGTCATGAATCTGTGGAATTCATTCCCCTAGAGTGCAGCGGATTCTGGGACATTGAGTAAACCTAAGGAGGTGATTGACAGATGTTCAATTAGATCTGAGCCCAGTCTATTTCTAGTTTAATCATTTTACCTCCGGCATTCTTTGGAGAAATTTGTGCTGCTCCCCTTCAAATCTGGAGCTAATTCCTGAAGGGGCCAGGATCCAAATCTCACAATTCTGGGATGAAACAATCTCTGTCAAACTGAAGTTTTGTTTCCAATCCCTCTTCAAATAAAGGGCCTACCCCACGGTCCACCAATCAAAGGGATGTTTCACACTTTGGGACTTGGATCCCAGCATCTCAGTGCTTCTCTTGTCATCATCTCATACTCTCAGATCTCCCTTTCTGGTGGAGCCCTGTCCCATCGTCACATTGAGCTCTCTCTACCTTGAGTTTGCTCTCTCTCTCTCAGTCTGTCACCCTCTGACAGCACTCACTGGCCCATCTGAACTTTGAATTATTTGCAAACATTGGTCTGGAGTTCTCTCCCTATTCTTCCACATCTGCCAAGGTACAGTGCCACCTCCTGAGGAAGGGCTTATGCCCAAAACGTTGACTCTCCTGCTCCTCAGATGCTGCCTGACCTGCTGTGCTTTTCCAGCACCACACTCTCGACTCTGATCTCCAGCATCTGCCGTCCTCACTGTCTCCCTGTGCCACCTCTTCCTCCAGTTTGTGGTTTGCTATGAGATGGAAGAATGTTTTCAGAAGTGGGTACCCCTGTGTGGGTGACAGTGATGAGACGGTGCTCAGTTACACGGCTGGCTCTCAGTGTTTACCTAATTAAGCTTCAATGGAAATGGAACAGAGTATTACAGCTGTAAATGTCAGAGTCACTCACAGCTCCACACGCACTGGAGATAGCAAATACCAAAGGGACTTGTTCAGAGAGAATCTGAGGAAAACACCAACTGGAAACAAGTTCACTCCCACCCCCGGGGCTCCAGGAATCAACCACAGAAACAGTCCCAGCTGTTTCCAGACTCCTCCCACTTCATGTTAACTCAGAGAATCCCTACAGTCAGGAAACAGTCCATTCGTGCCAAAAAGCACCCCACCCAGACCTATCCCATTACCTTAACACTGTATTTCCCACGGCCAATCCACCCTAACCGGCACATCTTTGGACTGTGGGAGGAAACCGGAGCACCCCCGCACAGACACAGGGAGAATGTACAAACTCCACACAGACAGTCGCCTGGGACTGGAATTGAACCTGGGTCCCTGGTGCTGGGAGGCAGCAGCACTAACCACTGAGCCACTGTGCCGCCCAAACCAGCCTGGTCTTCTCATCCTTTGTCACACTGACACCGGCAGGATCACCCCAGTTTCAGAATCCAAATGAAATCCAGTTTCCAGATAACTACTTTGTACATCTCAGAATGCCAGGCTTGTGCAGAGACAAGAGGTGAGCTGGGTGTTATTGGTGAACACATGACCATTCACTCTGTCTCAGAATGAGAACTGTCAGTCCCTTTACCACTCACACAGACCTGCTTCAGAGCTGACTCAGGTGGGGTGACGCTCACTGGAAGTTCTATTGGCTCTGGATGGTTGGGGTGTGGGTGGGGATGGATGGGGTGTGGGTGGGTGTGGGTGGGGTATGGGTGAGGGTGGATGGG
>NC_057740.1:43495571-43502360 GCF_004010195.1 Chiloscyllium plagiosum
GCCCACACCCAATATACACGTGGTCCACGGACTCCACAGCACCACAGAACAAGCAGTTGGGCTGGGAGTCCGTGAACCACCGCAATCTGCGATTGCAGGGGACTGCTGCGTGCAGCACCCTCCACCCCAGATCCCCGAGAGAAAGGGGGAGGACTCCCGCGTAGAGAGCCAACACTCCTGTTTATTTTTTTTTCTTTTTCTTTTTTTCTTTTTTTTGTTTAACCCCCACGTGCTTATTTTCTCCTCAGCACCCATGGTGTGTGTGTGCAGGTATGAGACGCAGTGAGAGACACAAAGTGCACGAATCTTTTATTCAATTTCCACCACCTGGAAGATAGGAAACACCCGGGTGAACACTCCTGTTTATTTTTTTTTATTTTGTCCTAACTTGTCTGAAAGATTTCTTTTTATAATTTCCTCAATTAAACTGGTGCTGAGTTGTGACGACTTATACACACCTCACTGTATTTTCTAAAACACAAGTGATGATACATTGCTATTCTAATCTAGGCAAACTCTTAACAGAGGTGGCCAAGCATATGGTGAAAGCTGTGATGCAGCTGAGGAGAGGGAGGCACAGAAACAGATAAGTGTAAGCAGATAATTTCAGAGCTGAAGGCCCAAGGCCCAGTCTTTGAGGGACTAGAGCAGCTCAGGGATCTTGGAGAGTTGTGGATGAAAGGAGGTTACAGAGATAGGGCAGGCTGAGACCATGGGGGAATTTAAAAACAAGGATGAGGATGTAAACATTGAGGTGTTGATAGGACGACAGCTTAATTTCCCCCCCGCACCCATGGTATATGTGTGCAGGTATGAGACGCAGTGAGAGACACAAAGTGCACGAATCTTTTATTCAATTTCCACCACCAGGAAGATAGGAAAACACCCGGGTGAACACTCCTGTTTATTTATTTATTTTTTTTTTTCAAGTGGCCCGTGACAAGCAGTGCCCTTCCCATCAAAGGGCGACTGTGTTTAATTTTTTATTTATTTATTTATTTATTTATTTTCTTAGTTAGCCACAGATGTGCAGCCTTCTCATAGAAACTCTCTTTCATACTGCAAAGTTACTTTGCAGAATGCAATGAAATTCCCCTCTTTTTTTTTTAACCCCCACACTAGAATTTAAAAACAAGGATGAGGATGTAAACATTGAGGTGTTGATAGGACGACAGCTTAATTTCCCCCCCGCACCCATGGTGTGTGTGTGCAGGTATGAGACGCAGTGAGAGACACAAAGTGCACGAATCTTTTATTCAATTTCCACCACCAGGAAGATAGGAAAACACCCGGGTGAACACTCCTGTTTATATCTGTCAGCCGGAGGTCCCTGATTGGACCAGGTTAACAGCCCCAATCAGGGAACTCCTATTAGATCAAACTGCTGACCTCATTATAACCACTACATCCCTCACCCTCTAATACTGGGGAGTGTTGGCCTATTTTGTTTCTTGTCGCCTTTCCTGGAGGGGTCGGGCAGGTCAGAGGGCATCATGGAGGGTCTGTCAATGGGCTTGGTCAAGGAAGCAAGCAGGAGAGAAGCTGGTTATTCCCAAATGCCCCCTGCTTTTCCTTGGCTATGTTTGTACCTGGATGACCTTGGAGAGGGTAGACACACTATCCACCAACATGATTGAGACTTTCAGAGAGACCGCTCGCTCCCATGGACCCTGCAGGGCATTCTCTCCACCTACAACTGAACAAATGGAATCTGTTGCGGACTGTCACATTGTCATGTCAGTACGTCATCCTGTTTACTCACACACCAATGGTCTATTCTCCAGGCCCTAGGCTGAGAATTGAGAAAAGAAGATCAGTGCTCAGATCACAATCCCGTACCTGACTGCAGAGTTGGAAACTGATGTGGTGCCAATATTGAATTGTGAAGACTCCCAGGGCCCCTTGTATCAACAAGAATTAAACAGCTTAATGTTTTCAGAAACTTCTAAAAGAATCTCTAGCCATTGCAGGGAGAGCGTGTGGGCTGGAACAATAGCTGATCTTAAACAGGCCAACAAAGTCTGGATATATTTGTAAATTAGCAAGACCAAATGGGGCCTGAGTGACTGTTTTGGAGAACACTTCCACTCTGCCTGTATGAATGGCCCTGAGTTGCCAGTTGCTTGCTGCTGTTTCATTAAGTCACCTTGCTCTGGTGCTAACATATCCATCCTGGGCCTGCTGCAATGTCCCAGTGAAGCTCAACACAAACTCAAGGACCAGCATCTCATTTTCCACTGAGGCACTTCACAGGCTCAAGGACCCAACATTGAGTCTCACAACTTCAGAGCATGACCTCTGACCTCCAGTTTGGTTACAATCCACATCCTTTCCCTTCTTCATTGTTGCGTCTTATTGGCTTTGTTGTCAGGAGAAAGTGAGGACTGCAGATGCTGGAGATCAGAGCTGAAAATGTGTTGCTGGAAAAGTGCAGCAGGTCAGGCAGCATCCAAGGAACAGGAGAATCGACGTTTTGGGCATGAGCCCTTCTTCAGGAATGTGATTTGTTGTCAGGAGGAAGGGCTCATTTCCTCCTTTTCATACTGATCATTAACACCCATTTTCCATCTCTATCACTCCTTTACCACCATTAACACGATCTTTGTGTGTGACTCTGGCACTCTCATCATCTGTTCCATTTGCTCCTCCGTCTCCAGCATCAAACCCAACCTATTCTGCCCCCTTTTGGTTGTGACAGTGAAAGGGCCTGAGTGAGTGGGCGCATTTATGTTGTAGATATTTTGCAGTGTGATTTGGACAGGGTGAGGGAGTGGGCAGATTTATGGCAGATGCAGTACAATGTGAATAAATGTGAAGTTATGCTGTTTAGTGGCAAAAATAGGAAGGCCGATTATGTTTGGCTGTAAATTGAGAAAGAGTGTTCACTGAGACCTAGGTGTACTTGTACAAGAGTTGTTGAAAGTAAGCAGCAGGCAGTAAAGAAGAGAAACTGTACATTGGCCTCCATAGCGAGAGGATTCGAGGACACAAACAAAGATTTCTTGTTGCACTTATACAGGGCATTGGTGAGGCCACGTGTGGAGTCTTGTGTGCAGTTTTGGTCTTTTTTTCTGAGATTGATGTTTTTGTGATAAAGGGAGTGCAGTGAAAGTTTACCAAATTGATTCCAGGGGATGGCAGGACTGATAAATGAGCAATTGATTCAGTTAGGATTGTATTCACTGGATGTTAGAAGAATAAGTTGGGGGACGTGGAGGGGGGGATCTCATCAAAACCTAATAAAATTCCAATTGGTCTAGACAGGTTTGATGCTGGGAAGATGTTCCTGATGGTAGGGGGAATCCAGAACCAGGGGTCTCAGTTTAAGAATAAAGGGTAAACTTTTATCAGACTGAAAAGAGGAGAACGTTCTTAATCCAGGGATGGGTGAAATTCACTACCACAAAAAGTGGTTGAGGGCAAAATGTGATTTCCAGGAAGTGGTAGATCTATCCCTTGAGTCAAAAGGGACCATGGAGTTTCGGGGGAGAGTAGGATTAGGGTATTGAGCTCAATGATGATCGATGATCCTATTGAATGGCGGAGCAGGCTAGAGGGGCTGAACTCCTGCTCCTATCACCTACGTTTCTGTGAAAGCGTTTGATTTGGAAATTTAATTATCTGACACTTTTTTTTGAAAACCTAATTGACAAAGGATGAATATAAGAATGAACCTGACATGCTTAGTCCATCATCTTCAATATAAATGCAACATGTTGATGCTGAATTATGAACCGTATCAAACAGCGTACTCAAAAATTGAATCAGAACCCATACCTGTGACAAAGAATTAATAAATAAATGGAGACCACCTCAAAAATGCCAGTCAAAGAGTAACATGCACTCATCCATCAGATGGTTGTTCCTTCTGAGTACCATAATTAGACTTTACAAGTGGCTCATGAAGTTCCACTGGCAGGTCATTTGGGTATTAGGAGAAAGTAGGTTAAAAACTGTAATATTTCAATTGCCTTGGATAACTTAACAACATAGTGGAGCTGTGGAAATAACCTAACCATCAGTTAAAAGTACACCTTTCATTTTGCTACCAGCTTTCCAAGAACCACTTTGTAGGGTCTTCATGTGTAAGACCCCCTTATCTAAAAGCAGGAATGGGATTTACTTTTTTTAATAGTTATAGAAGTTTTTAAGAGACTTTCTGAAGCAGTGCCTTTGGGGGAAATTATGGCAAAAGGCATAGTGGTGAAGTTAGTTCAACTTTTTGCAAGACATGGATTACACAAAGAAATAGCAAGTGTGCGCTAGTAAGTTGACACAATGGTTTGTGGAGTTGTGAATAGTGTAGATATCTGTTGTCGGTTGCAGCGGGACATTGACAGGATGCAAAGCTGGTCTGAGAAGTGACAGATGGAGTTTAACCTGAAAAAGTGTGAAGTTGATCACTTTGGAAATACACCGTCCCCACCAGCCCCAATACACTGTCCCCTCCCCAATACACTGTCCCTTCCCCAATACTCTGTCCCTTCCCCAATACACTGTCCCCTCCCTAATACACCGTCCCCACCAGACCCAATACACTGTCCCTCCAGCCCCAATGCAGGGACCCCCATGCTCCAGTGCAGTACTCCTTCTAACTTCATGCATTGTATCTGGAAAGTCTTGTACTGGGGCTGCTTGTTCAACCCATTTACACGGAAGAGTTAATATTTTGAGCTGATTGGTTGCAGATGCCTGTTTGCTGTTTGATTTTTCTGTTTTCAATAAGGTTTTACAATTGGATCGTGGCAGTGAATACTTTGCAAATGTAGTCACCATCTGGCAGGGAGTCAAATCGACTGCTTAAAATAAGCTGCAGCTGGACTGAGGCGGTTAGTCAGAGCTCGAGATTAAACAACAGCAGCAATGAGAGAATGGCCAGGCGTTGGGTGGGGTGTGGAGGGAGGGGAATTGAGGAGTGAAGAGTACACATGGGTGAAGAGTTACTCAGAGGACAGATTGGATGTGAGCAGAGAAGGAGTTTACAAAAGGGAGCTTAGGAGAATGGTGAAGAGACAGAGAAAGGAACTGGATGAGATATGGATCCAGAGACTGGAGGCCTGGAGCAGTTTGGAAATGGTCTGGGATGAACAGCAATAATGGAACAGTCAGACGCTCACTCAGTCACTCCCCTCCCACAAGCCCACACCCCCTCCAACCATTTTCCAATTCACTGGGAGTTGCTGCTCGTTCTGTGTCCAATCCTGTTCTCACTGTATCTCGCTCTTTTACACCCTCGGTCCAGCTGATGTCTCACAATTTCAGGTTTAAAATTCAGAGTGGGTTTAATACATCTGCTAGTTGATGACAGTTACAGACAGTGAGAGAGTTACAGACAGTGAGAGAGTTACAGACAGTGAGAGAGTTACAGGCTGTGAGAGAGTTACAGGCTGTGAGAGAGTTACAGACAGTGAGAGAGTTACAGGCTGTGAGAGAGTTACAGACAGTGAGAGAGTTCAGGCTGTGAGAGAGTTACAGACAGTGAGAGAGTTACAGGCTGTGAGAGAGTTACAGAGAAGGGCTTATGCCCGAAACATCGATTCTCCTGTTCCCTAGATGCTGCCTGACCTGCTGCGCTTTTCCAGCAACACATTTTCAGCTGTGAGAGAGTTACAGACAGTAAGAGAGTTACAGACAGCGAGAGAGTTACATGCTGTGAGAGAGTTACAGGCTGTGAGAGAGTTACAGACAAAGGGGCATGGGTAGGGGTGAGGTCAAGGGGTAGGGCCAGGATAGGCTTGGGCCAAAGGGGATGGATTGGTCATTTTGGTATCATGTAGGCCACCGTCCTCAGTGTGATCCTGTGATTAATTAGTTATATTTGGGGTTAGTAATAAATTTCTTTAACTGAAGAAAATCTGGCAATCAGAGTCCTAATTTTGACCTTGAGCTTTGTTTTTATTGAAATGGGATGTACCTACTCACCAAAAAGAATGAAAAGTAATTGTTGTGACAGGCCAAGGGGTTTTAAAGAGAGGGCAGCAGATTGACTCTGTCACCTTGTTGTGATAAATCTTAGCTCGTGTGTTGGATTGGGGGAAATAAATAATTTATTCAAAATCTGTTTAAACATAAACTGTAGAAAGGTGTTCTTGGACCTGAAATATTAAATCACTTCGACGGCTACATTTGAAGTTAATACTTTTGGAGAATAGCAAGTAAGGAACAGCATTATCTTGAATGAATTAAAGGGTGTGGTTGAGCATTTAGAGACAGTGTTCCACCCAGAAACCAGGGGAGGAATAAATATTAACCTCTGGAAACTGAGGCTGGTGAAACATCCCGACTGCAACTGCTGCAGCGGGAAGTAAAATTGGTAAAGATTGGTTTCCCACATCTTACCTCTATACAATCTCATTTAAATCAGGCTCCTCGCCTCTGGAACAGCCAGCTGACTGACTCCGCGACATTCGGCCTTGGACCTTTGGGTGACCATCCTCCAAGCCAGACTTTGGGACAGGCAACAACACAGAGTGGCCGAGCAGAGGCTGATAGCCAAGTTTGGTACCCATGGGGATGGCCTCAAGCGGGACCTTGGGTTCATATCACATTACAGGTGACCCCACTGCACTACACACACACACACATACATCCTACAGACCCATACACTCACGGAGACCCTCATATACAAGCTCTCTCTCATATGCTCACATATACAACCCCGCCCCCACAGTCACACCCACACATGCACAGACCGATACCCCATTACACTCACACACATACACACAGTCTCTCACAGAACACTCACACCCCCACATTCTCACACTCACTCAGTCTCCCCGGCACAGTCAT
>NC_057740.1:43502860-43523241 GCF_004010195.1 Chiloscyllium plagiosum
ACACCACCATCTGCCCTGATGCTGAAGCATTAATATTAATTGGTTCATTGATTTTTTTAAAAAGTGCTTCACTTCCCTCCAGGCGATTATTTGAACTTTCTTGTTGACTGGTATGGTTTTGTGAGTCACAGCAGGAAACAACTGTTTCTGATTTAGTCAGTGACCCAGACTGTGGAAAGTGTGGACAAGGTGACGTAGCTCAGAAATTCCAGATTGACTTCAACAAATCACGAAGCAGACTCGTGAAGATCTCTGTTCGGTGTGATGTCCCAATCAGCCTGCAGTCTCTCCACTTTTCAGAGGATGGTTTTACTGCCTTGGGTGGGGGTGTGTGGGACAGAGAGGGACCCCCCTGCCCCCAGCCTCTTTGGGTCTGAGTACAGCTAAAGGCCATTCTGTAGAGAGCTGCCTCCAATCCAAGGCAGCAATGGTAGTTTGTTGTCTATTTTAATCACATTTACAAGGAGTTGGGAGGGAGCATCTCCCTTGCTAAAGTCCCACTCTGATACTTACCTCCCGTCACAGCCAGCTGCCCTCTCTGAACCTGAAAGACCTCTGATTGGCTGCCGGTCGCTGAGAGCCTGGGGACCCATCTCATGCTAATCCAGATGCTGGCAACTCTCCCTGGGATAGGTTTGAACCTGGGAAGAGTCTCAGCTGCTGTCCTGGGTGCTTTTATACATCATTGCCTTGTTGTTAGTCCATGAGTCCTCCCTGTCTGCAACTTGGCATTGTGGAATCCATTAAACACATTGTATGTCACATGATGTCAGAAATGTGCAACTGAGATTGTGTGAAACTTCAGAACCAGCTATTGTGAAAGAAAACAAAATAAACATAGAACATTACAGCGCAGTACAGGCCCTTGGGCCCTTGATGTTGCACCAATCTGAAGGCCATCTATCCTACACTATTCCATTCTCATCCATATGTTTATCCAATGACCATTTAAATGCCCTTAAAGTTGGTGAGTCTACTCCTGTTGCAGGCAGGGTGTTCCATGCCCTTACTACTCTCTGAGTAAAGAAACCATACATCCTTCAAGTATGAACACGCAACTTGTAGGCCCCAATGACACACCTGCTTAGGGTGGGGATTGAACCCATGACCTTAGTGTTAGTAACAGCACACTCTAACTATCTGAACTAAATCTATAACTGTAAGTGTCTGTGTATGTCAGAATAGGTCTGAACTTTCCACCCCCTACTTATGTGGAAAAGAAAGAAAGTGTCAGACAGAATTAGAATTTTTTCTACTCTCAATAGCAAACCTATGAACTAGTTGCAGAATTAAATAAAACAAGAGTAGCGAGCCTCATATCAGTGCAAGGGAATGAGTGCTTCAAATTCAGATCAAATTAATGAAACAGGAGAGATTTTGAAAGTGTTAAAAACATCCTTTAAAGCCCATTTTAATCTTGCTTATGAGCAGTTGTGTGTTCAATGTCAGGATACAAGGGGAGAAGGAGACTATTGATCAGATGTCTGCACTAATAGCAGAATCCTGCCATTTTGGACAACTGGAAGCTGACTTATTTAGATTTGGAGGAGCCGGTGTTGGACTGGGGTGTACAAATTAAAAATCACACAACACCAGGTTATAGTCCAACAGGTTTAATTGGAAGCACACTAGCTTTCAGAGCGACGCTCCTTCATCAGGTGGTAGTGGAGGGCTCAATCCTAACACACAGAATTTATAGCAATAATTTACAGTGTGATGTAGCTGAAATTATACATTGAAAAATTGATTGTCTGTTAAGTCTTTCATCTGTTAGAATACCATGATAGTTTCACTTCTTTCATGTGTAAATCACACAACCTTTTTTTAAAAAGTTGCATTCTCGGGTTAGCTGTTAACAATGGTGATAGCTAGACAATATGTTGAAGGTGTTGGCCCCCTGTGTTCTCCTGAGGAAGTGGAGAAGCCTGGTACAATTACAGCATTTAAAAGGCATTTGAATGGTTATATGAATAGGAAGGGTTTGGAGGGATATGGGCCGGGTGCTGGCAAATAGGACTAGATGAGGTTGGGATATCTGGGCGGCATGGACAGGTTGTACCGAAGGGTCTGTTTCCGTGCTGTACATCTCTATGACTCTATGACTTTAAGTCGATGAGTGAGTGAGAGCACCATGGTACCACCTGAGGAAGATTCCAATATTACTCAGCCTGAACATGAGCTGAAAAGAATAATCAAGGAAGGGATAACTCCAGTAGACTGGGCAGCATGGCAGAAGTAATATCCTGAGGTGATGTTCTGGAGAAAGGAAATAGTCATTATCCTTAAGGAGATGAGAAGAGATACTGAAACATCTCCAACTGAGCTGTTGGGGATTGAGTCTAGTCTGAGGAAAGCTCTACTGACCAAACACAAGCAATAAACATCTCATCAGCCAGTGACTGTGAAGACTTGAGCTCAGGAAACTAAAGAGGCGCACGCGAACCGAGAGGGAGCACAAATGAAGCTGGGAGTAAACCTCTTCAATCTCTCATGGTCCCAGTGATGTCTATCCAGAGGAACTGGGAGCTAGATTCACTGACTTCAGCAAATACCAATGGGATTGTAGGCTGCCTGAGAAAACACAACTTCAGCTGCTCCAGCATTCCAACAATCGGGATGAAGGCAAATGTACACATAGTAAAGACTGAGAAATTCAATCCCACACATCATCCACACACTATCCCCAATCCAATGGAAAATCTGAGGTGATGATCATCAAAGGAATCTTACAGCAGTGAGTAAATCTCACTCCGGTGAACAAGGGGAGCTGCTCAGTGACTGAGAGTCTGCAAAACATCACCCATAACCATCACTTCCAATTGGAAAGTGCCTACTTTAATCGTGTCAGTAACAAAACCAAAGTGGAACAACAGAAAGACAAATTTCACTTTGGCAAAACAGACAAGTTCTCACGGAGCAGAGTATCTGTGCCCACAGCTCAGTCAGGAAGAGCTGACTTTGAGTTGGGTTTGGTTAATAATTTATTGGCATTTACTCTGATGAATAGCTTTCTTCATTGTATGATTTCTTACCAACAAATAGAGTTTTTGGTCACAATGAGAGCTTGTGAAGCACTGACTCACACATTTAAACATAGTGAGCTGTGGTTTTCATTGAATAATACAGACAGAAATAGAGGTGAGAGGATCAGTTAATTAACTGACCCAGTTCTTGCTCTCATTATCTCTTATGGTTAACTGCTGCGGAAATGTGTTGTTTGATCTCGGAAGGTGCTGTCCTAAGAGAGCTTTGCTTCTTTCTCACTGGCTTTTCACCTGAATTTCTACACCCCCCAATTCAAAATGTCCTTAAAATCCTTGCTTGGTCCCCAGATGCCAAATCAAACCCGGTATGGAAGGTACACACAGTGCATCAATCTCCTTTCCACATCCTTTCCCTCCTTCCATGGTGTCAAACATATCTGCAGCATAGCTAATCACCCCACACAGCCCTTCAGCCCCTCAACATTGCACCTTCATTCTATCCTGCTTCATTCCCAAAACCACTCCCAGTTCTCCTGGAGTCTCTCCACCTTCAGTATCTCCTCAAATCAAGTCTGACAGAAATGCCTGGTCAAGGAGGGAAGCAACGGTAGGGGGTGGGGTGTGGACAAGGGGGAAAGCGAGAGTGGGGGGTGGGGGAGGAGGGTGTGGGAAGGAAATTTCACATCCTGGAGTCCCAGGTGGCGCTCTCACCCAATTAGAATTGGACTCTGGAGCCCATCCCCTCACCCTGTCAGTGAGCATGTCCCAGACTCCAGCTGTCCCTAGTGTGTGTAGGTCACAGCTCACCCCTCACTCAGTGACACCTTTTAACTGGAGACTGCAGGACCCTGAAGGAATCTCTCCCTTGTCACTTACAGAAACACTTGCTGCCCAGGCCAGGAGGGGGAGCACAGAGAACACGGAGAAAAACACAGCAAACGTTTGAATAAGAGATTGAAAAGTGTGCTGGTTGTATTGTTGCAGAATTGTGTCCTTTCCAATGTCCACAATATGATAGTGCAAACCCAGCCGAGTACAGGAGATAACTCATTGAGGCTCCAAAAAGTCCTGACCTCGAAATGCATCACCTTCATTGTTGCTGGGTCAGCATCCTGGGATACCCTCCCTAAGGGCATTCTGGGTCTACCCACTGCACACGGTTCTGGAAGGCAGCTCATCTCCACCTTCTCAAGGGGCAACTAGGGACGGGGTGATAAATGCTGGGCCCAGCCAGCGATGACCATGTCTCCTGAAAGAATGTTAAAAATGACTCAAAGTTCTGATGAGAATCTGCTGGAAGTCTGCAAATTCTCATCAACATTCTCATCAACATTATCTGTTTAACTTATGCACTTCTCAGGAAAGTTTCCAAAAACTATCAAACACGACAGCAAAGGTTGAGGCATTCAGACAGACACACAAACAGGCAGAGAATTGCGAGAAATAGACCATGTGCAGGCAGACTGGATTAGTTTAGGATGACATCATGGTCAGTACAGTCTTGGTGGGTTGAAGGGCCTGTTTCTCTGCTATACTGTTCTTCATAAATTTAACTATAAATATATTCCAAGTTAGGGAGTACAGCAGCAGAGGGATCTTGGAGTTCATGTACATGTTTCTGAAGGTGGCCAGGCAAGTTGTTCAGGCTAGAGTCATAGATACAGCATCAATAGCACCAGGGCAGGATGTATGACAGCACAACTGCTCTGCCCAAGACCACAAGAAATTACAGAGAATTGTGAACACAGCCCAGTCTATCACACAAACCAGCCTCCCATCCAATAACTCCGTCTACCCTTCCCACTGCCTCGGGGAAGCAGCCAATATCATCACAGACCCCTCCCACCCTGGTTATACTCTCTTACAGCCTCTTCCTTCAGACAAAAGATATAAAATTTAGAAAACACATACCAACAGAATCAAGTACAGTTCTCCACTATTATCAGACTTACAAACAGACCGCTCATATATAAGGATTGGTCTTTCCCTGAACCTTCCCTGTAGCTGTAACACTATATTCTGCATTCTGTGCTATTACCCTGATGTACTTATGGAGGGTATGATTTGTCTGGTTAGCACACAAAACAATACTTCTCACTGTAACTTGGTAGCCAGGACAATAATAAAATCAAATCGAAAAACTTTTGGCCCATCCAGTCTTCAGTCGGTCAAAACCAACCACGTAGTGATTGAAATCCCAGTCCCAGCACTTGGCCAAGATTCTCACCTCCCTTGGCATTGTAAGTGCACATTGTTAAAAATCACACAACACCAGGTTATAGTCCAACAGGTTTAATTGGAAGCACTAGCTTTTGGAGCGCCGCTCCCTCATCAGGTGGTTGTGGAGGACACAATTGTAAGGCACAGAATTTATAGCAAAAGTTTACAGTGTGATGTAATTGAAATTATATGTTGAAAAATACCTTGGTTGTTTGTTAAGCCTTTCATCTGTTCGAATGACCATGATAGTTTCACTTCTTTCATGTGTAAATCACAAAACCTTTTTTTAAAAAGTTACATTCTCAGGTTAACTGTAACAATTGGTGTCAGCCAGACAATATGTTGACGGTGTGAGCCCCCTGTGTTCCCTGTCTGTGCCATAATGTTTAGACTGATTCTAATCTAAAAAGTGAGATAACAGTGTCTTACATGAATTCATGTAGTTTTTGAACAAAGTACAATGTAACTCGGCAAGTACAAACTCACCCCACAAAATATATGTATATGTGTGCATGTGTGTCTGTGTGTGTGTGTGTCTGGGTTGAGGGGTTGTGAGTGTGAGAGAGAGTGTGTGCGTGTCTGGGTTGGGGGATTGTGAGTATGAGAGAGTGTATATGTGTGTGTATGTGAGTGTAGAGTGTCTTAAGTCTGTGAGGGAGTGCATGTATGTGTGGGAGTGTGTGTGTGTGTCTGGGGTGGGGGGTTGTGAGTGTCTGTGAGAGAGAATGTATATGTGTGTGCATGAGTGTAGAGTGATCTAAGTTTCTGAGAGGATGCATGTGTGAGTGTGGGTGTGTGAGTGAGTGTCTGTGTATATGTGTGTCCGTATGTATGTGTGTGTATAGGGGTGCCTGTGTGTGTGTGTATAGTGCAATGGTGGTCACCTGTAGTGTGACATGAACACAAGGTCCCGGTTGAGGCCCTCCCTATAGGTACCAAACTTAGCTGTCAGCCTCTGCTCGGCCACTTTTCGCTGCTGCCTGTCCCGAAGTCTGCCTTGGAGGATGGTCACCCGAAGGTCCGAGGTCGGATGTCCTGGACCACAGAAGTGTTCTCTGACTGGGAGGGAACCCTCCTGTCTGTTGATTGTTGTGCGGTGCCCATTCATCCGTTGCTGTAGCCTCCGCTCGGTTTCCCCAATGTACCATGCCTCAGGGCATCCTTGCCTGCAGTGTGTGAGATAGATGTTGGCTGAGTCACATGAGTACCTGCCATGTACATGGTGGGAGGTGTCCCCATGTACATGGCAGGGAACACTTCAGTGGTCCAGGACATTCGATCTCGGACCTTCGGGTGACCATCCTCCAAGGCGGACTTCGGGACAGGCAGCAGCGAAAAGTGGCCGAGCAGAGGCTGATAGCTAAGTTCAGTACCCATAGGGAGGGCCTCAACCGGGACCTTGGGTTCATGTCACATTACAGGTGATCACCATTGCACTATATACACACACATTCCCATACACACGGACACACATATACACAGACATGCACACAGACATTCACACACACCCTTACAGACACACACATATGCAACCCCTCACAGACTTAAGACACTCTACACTCACATACACACACACATACACTGTCTCTCACACTCACAAACCCCCAACCCAGACATATACACAAACCCACATGCACATATATACATATATGTTTGTAGGGTGAATGTGTTCTGCCGAGTTACATTGTACTTTGCTCAAAAACTGCATGAATCCATGTAAGACTCTGTTATCTCACTTTTTACACTGTAAACTTTTGCTATAAATTCTGTGTCTTACAATTGTGTCCTCCACAACCACCTGATGAAGGAGCAGCGCTCTGAAAGCTAGTGCTTCCAAATGAACCTGTTGGACTATAACCTGGTGTTGTTGATTTGTAACTTTGTACACCCCAGTCCAACATCATCATCTCCAAATCATAAGTGCACATTGAAATCCTTCTTCAATGTGATGAGGGTATCTACTTCTCCCAGCCTCACTGGCAGCGAGTTCCACATTCTCACCTTCCTCTGGGTGACAAAGACTTTCCTCACCTCTTCTGTAAACCTCCTGCTTCTTTCTGTAAATCTCTGGGCCTCCAAGGCGAAAGCTCCTTCTTGTCTACCCTATCCATGCCTTTCATAGTTTTATACAATTCAATCCTGTCCCTCTCTATCTCCTCTGCTCCAAGACAAACAAACCCCAGTCTGTCCGATCTCTCTTCAGAACTGAAACTCGCTAGCCCAGGCAATACATCTCCTCTGCATGGTCTCTAGTACAACGTGATCACATTGCTCTGAGGATGAGTTGGTTGATTGATCCCACACCAACACTCCATTCATCCTTTTTGGTAAAGCTACCAAATTTATAGAAATAGAAATTTATAGGATTAAGAACAGCTGCCAAATCCTCCTTGCTTCACCACCCCATCATCGCTCAGGCAGCCCTGCACTGACCTGTCTGTGAACTTTCAGAGAGATAAGAGACATGCTGGAACATGAATTGCTTCAATGACTAGTTCAGTCTCATCCCAGTAAGAGAGATGTCTCATAGTTCCATCACTAAAGCCAGAATTATTCTCATCACCTTATAACAAGTTATTTGCAAAGGAACCTGTTAACCGGCATGTGAGGTGGTGAAACATTGGGAGGAAAACAAATCCTTCAACTATGTCCCTATGGGTGGGCAGGAGTGACACAGGTTAGTGAGACCAGGACAAAAAGGAAAGAAATTGGGTTCATTTCCAGAGGCATACAATTCATAAGCAGAGAAATTAATGTTTATAGAAATTTAGTTTGATAACATCTTGACATCCTAGAGGTCACCATTCGCTAGAAACTGAACTCAGCCTCAGGTGAAACCCCATGAACAATGGTGGGCCCAGTTAGAAAGACACAGAGACATTGGGGAAAGGTACAAAATAGAATACAACTGAGAGGGTCACAGTGCTATCTGATGTAATTGTAGTGAGGTCAGCTAATTGAATATGCATTCCCTGATTGGGGCTGTTAATCTGGTTCCATCAGGGAGCCTTAGCTGACGGATATAAACAGAGTGTTGAGGATTCCCTCTGAGAGCTGGTTCTGAGGGAGCTGGACAAGTGTCAAGTGCTGTGCATGTGCAGATAAAGAGTAACTTGGTGACAGAATACTGACCTCTGTGGGATTATTTCAGCATCGTGATAGGCTGGACAAAGGGATCATGTTGTGTCTGGTAGAGGAGTTCACAATTAAAGTCATCAGTATTAAAGACCTGCTAATAAATCCAACAGAGAATTCAGGAGAAACCTTTTTACCCAAAGGGTGCGAAGATTGTGACAGGGAAAGGTTGAGGTGAATTGTGTTAATATATTTCATCGAGGTTATAGAAACATACAACAGAGAGAAAGAAGAATAAGCCAATGGTGTGAGATGAAGACTGATATCAGCAACTCCTACACAAACACCAGGCAGTGGCCATCTCCAACAGAGAGAATCTAAATGTCGACCCCTTGACATTCAATGGTGTTGCCATCATTATCAGCATCCTGGTATTTACACTTTTAGGTGTGTGTTCATATTGAAAACAAGCAGAAAACCTGAAATCATTCAACATTCAGGCAGTCTCTGTGGTGAAAACAAGATGAATGTTTCAGCTTGAAGCTCTCAGTCAGTGATGTACCTGGCACTGAGTTCACATTGAATCAACATTTACCGCTCTCTGGTCCCTCTGCCCAGCTCCATGCATTCACAGAGGGAGATTGGTGGGACTCTGAAAGGAACACAGAGATGACAGGTCTGACACCATCAAACAGTCATATTGGACACTGTTTCTCTCTCCACACATACTTCTGGACTTGCTGAGTTTCTCCAGCCCTTTCTGTTTATTGAGCTGTGTTTTCTGTTGTCTGTTATGGGACAGTTTTTTTCTCATTCCCAATCCTTGCACAGACTCAGCACACATCAGGTAACAGAATCAAAATTCCCTTTAAATTCTCTCAGTTATCTTCAACTGAAACAGGATTTTTTTCCGTTTCCAGTGAACACGTTAATGAGTTAAATGGGGTGGGGGTGGGAAGGGGAGATATTCGAATGAAAAAGAATAACCTGGAAATTGTCGAAATCGTGCTGTTTTTCCATCTGGCATGGAGTAACCTCTTATAGAGTCACCAAACCATTCCTGTTCAACACAAATCGGTCATCAATCCTGTCAGAATTACAGGGGCAGAGTTAGGGACATGGGGTTGCAGATCCCTGACACAGGCAGTGGTTTGAGTGCCCGGTTCCACAGGGACCAGTGCTGGGAGCCCAAGCGTCTGTAATAGATAGAAATGGCTTGGAGAAGAATGTAGGTGGCCTGATTAGCAAGTTTGAGAATGACAGAAACATTGGGGGGGGCTGCAGATAGTGAGGAGGATTACCAGAGGACACAGCACGATATGGATAGGTCGGAGACTTGGTCAGAGAAATGGCAGATGGAGTTTAATCCAGAGAAATGCGAAGTGATGCATTTTGAGAGATCTAATGCAGGAGAGAAGTATACAGTAAAAGGCAGATCCCATAGTAGCATCAACGTACAGAGGGATCGAGGCATACTGGTCCACAGAGCCCTGACAGTGGCAACACAAGAGGATAAGATAATGAGGAGGCACATGGTATGCTTGTTTTCATCAGTGAGAGCACAGAGTATAAAAATTGGGAAGTCATGTTGGAACTGTATAGAACTTTAGTTTGGCAATGTTTGGAATATTATATACAGTTTTGGTCACCACATTTCTAGAAGGATGGAGGCTCTGGAGATGGTACAGAAACAATTAACCAGATGTTGCCTGGTTTGGAGGGTATTACCCGTGAGGAGAATTTGGACAACTTGGTCTGTTTCCACTAGAGCATCAAAAGGGGATGAGCAATAGCCTAATCGAGCCTTCCAACAGTATGACAAGGATGGACAGTCAGAGTTATTCTGAGATGTGAGAGGCAGGTTTTTTACACAGGGAGGTAAGTGCCTGGAAATACTGCCAGAGGAGGTGGTGGGAAAACAGCAGCAGACAGAAAAATCAGTTTTCTAAAGCAACAGGTAATTGTTAACGGAAGGATGTTGATATGACCAGGCACTACAGTCCAACTCTGCCTTATAGACCTGTATCAATCCCCAAACTCATCCCACTGTCCCTATAGTCCTGGATTAATCCCCAAACTATCCCACTGCCCGTCCCTTTCCAAAGCACTGCATCAATCCCCAAACTAATCCCTCTGCACCACTCTCTCCCCATAGCCCTGAATTAATCTCCAAACTAATCCCACTTCCCCACTGTCACTCCATAGCCCTGGATCAATCTCCAAACTAATCCCACTGCCCCACTCTCTCCATAGCCCGGAGTCAATCCCCTAACTAATCTCATTGCCTGCTCTCTCCCCATAGTCCTGAATTGATCCCCAAACTAATCCCACTGCCCCACTCTCTCCAATTACCCAAAGTCAATCCTCTAACTAATCTCATTGCCCCACTCTCTCCCCATAGTCCTGAATTGATCCCCAAACTAATCAAGCTATTGTTGTGTCTCCGTTGGTTTACCAGCTCTCTCATTTGAGGGGGAAGCAACTGGAAGTAACTGATTTAACCTGAGAGCCCCCAGTCCTCAGGCAAGGGAAGGGGTTGGGAAGGAGAGTCCTCTGTGGTACCCTCAAACCGGTGATGGGAATTGAACCCACGCTGTTGGCATCACACTGCTGTATCAACCAACAATCCAGCCAACTGAGCTAAACCAATTCCCTAATCAATCTACTCTTCTCATATAATGGAAAGGATAATCTCAGATATTGTCTAAAAGGATTTAATCTATAGACAATAATCTGTCTGAATTGCACTAGCTGTTCTCACTAACGGAAAGGATTCATGGTGGTGTTCGTGTGACTGGGTCTTGAGGAGGATCTTAGTAGTCTTTTTAAAATTGAGGTGCTTCTTAATTTGGGATCTCATTCTTCAGCAACAAATTGATTTTTCACGTTTTTTTATTTTAACCTATTTTTCTAATCAATCTGTTCAGAGACATTATTACACGCCTCGGGAGCAGGTGGGAGTGGAACCTGGTTTGAGTATAAGGAGAGGCTGGAACTTTTTTCACTGGAGGGTAGGAGGTTGAGAGGTGACCTGATCGAGGTTTATGAACTAGCAAGGGATATAGATAAAGTGAATGGCAGGTATCTTTCCCTTGGAGTTGGGGGTTTCAAGACTTGGAGGCATTTTTTAAAGACATGAGGTGAAAGATTTAACTAGGATATGAGGGGCAACATTTTTAGACACAGTGGGGCCTGTGTGGAATGAACTTGCAGAGGAAGGAGTGGAGAATGTACAGTTACAATGTTTAAAAGACATTTAACTAAGTACACGAATAAGCAATATTCAGAGGGCTATGTGCTAAAAGTAGGCAGGTGGGACTAGTTTGGTTGGGACTATGGTCAGCATGGACAGGTTGGACCAGAGGGTCTGATTCTGCGCTGTATCAGTCTGATTCGATAATTCTCAGCTCAGGCACATTACCATTTCACCACAAGAGGGCCCCCTGATTCCTCTCATTACAGACACAGTTCACCTCTAAACTGAGGAGGTGCTCCTATGATCCCGTGTCCTATGATCCCGTGTCCTATGATCTCATGTCTAGTATTCCCGTGTTTTATAATCTCGTGTCCTATGATCCCGTGTCCTATGATCCTGTGTCCCATGATCTTGTGTCTAATGATCCTGCCCCACTAGTTTCCTGATGAAGGAGCAGCATTCCTAAAGCTAGTGTTTCCAAATGAACTTGTTGGACTATAACCTGGCGTTGTGTGATTTTTTAACTTCTTCTGCACTCAGTATTAGCTCCAAATCGTTATTCAGTTTTAATGGTTCAGTGATCTTTCTCAGTAAATTCAAAGTGAATCTGGTTTAGTTTTGTATTTGGCTGCTGCAAGATCTTGAGAATGTTAATTACAATTAACAAAACATCCTAAATTATATATTTGAATGAAACTTTACAATTGAGCAGCTGTGATGAATTTATTCGCATTTTAAACACATTCTTGCCTACCTTTAACAATCCCAAAAGGGACCAACCTCTTCCTAAAGGGTAACCTTGGAGCTACGAGAATGTTCAGCTTTCTTCCCTGCAACAGTCAAACCTCACAGTTGAGTTTGGGGTATTGTTGGAGGGAAAACATTGAGTTTGACCAAAGCTGTGAAGCTTCTCCTACCCCGAAACATAATATACAACCGAACCTCACCCACCTAACCCCTCCCCAACCGGGCGTGAGCAGGGGCCTGTGGGGGTGGGGTGTCCGAAAATGGAAATGCCATCACCTTGGTGAAAATTCAGGCCACGGCAATCTAGAGAATTCTCCTGAACCCATCCCTCTCTGTCCTTTCCACTCCTAATCCAGGCAATGTTGAGATAATGTCTGTCTCCCCCTCCCCCTCCTCATCCCCCCATTATAAAGGCAGTGTACTTTTCTCATACCTTGTTCCAGAGACACCGGCTGGTCACAGATCACAGTCTGACCCTCTCTCCTGAACCTGGCCTACTGAACTGGCTTGTCCAGAAAGATAGGAGATGGCAGAGAAGGATGGTGCAATCACCCTGAGAAACCGTCCAGGCAGCCTTTCCCACCCAGAACTAACTGGTCATGACACGGATGATGTTGATGCTATTCCTCGTACTAAGTGTCCTGTTTCAGAAATTACTCCAATCAGGGATGGGGCAGGTGGAGGTCTCAATTCTGATGAAATAAGTCAGTTCCTACTCCCACCCTCTCCAATTCTGCCAAAGATGCCCTATCAGAGAGACTATGCTGGCCTTGATTGAAATACCTGTGAAAACAGGAATAACAGTCAACAATGTAACCTGTATGTTGTGGTGATTATTTCTTACAAAGCGTGGAGATGTATATAACCCATCAGAGTGAGTTTTAATATTTCATGGTGATAAAATAAACTGTCATTTGATCTAATTTTCTAACTTATCTTCTTGATTTGTTGAGTTATCCAATAACATAATATAATCTCAATATTTTCGAAAAAGAACTTGAAATAACTCCACAGAGGTCTTTATCCCATCACCAATCAATCTGTATTTACACTAGGACAGACACTACTCCGCACAGAGACAGGTACCAGAGAGTCAGTATCTCCGGAACAAACCGGGAAAGGATAACGATGGAATCCTTCCAAACTGGCTTTGGTTTGAGTAGGTATTTCAGTTTATTTATTCCAGGATGATTGCTATACCCTCAATGAATTAATACTGTTTGCGGTGTTCTATACCTGGCAGCATTGTACTTGATGTTTCACCAGAATACTGTTCATATTCCCACAAAGATCTCCTGAAGTTTGTGAGGCAATCATTGTCTCTCCTCAAAGATTCTGTGCTCTTTGAAAGTCAAGCTGCTAAATTAAAAGAAAAGTACAGCTAATTTGTTTTAACCAGCACCGTATGATTAACCGGCAAATTGTGCATACCCGATAAAACATTACATTTACCGTATTATCGCGATCTCCATGATGTTACAACCACCTGATGAAGGAGCAGCGCTCTGAAAGCTAGTGCTTCCAAATAAACCAGTTGGACTATAAGCTGGTGTTGGGGGATTTTTAAGTTTGTTATTTAGTGTTTTCTGTTGCTTAGTTTTTATATTGATAACGTGGATCTCTTGATCAACCAGCATACCCTTGGTCCCACACGTGCCAGTTAATAAAATCTTGTCAGTGCAATTATTAAACTGGGTTGGACTTGCACCGTAGATTGAGTGTTATATTAGGACCAAGAGACCAGCAGCAACACCAGCTTCAGGTTTGCTGCCAGAAGAACTGAAGGGGAAAATAGACTGTGTCAGTTTCTGCTAATCACAAGTACCTACCTCTCGTTAGAAACTATTCTCTAGCTCAAAGCTGTGAGTATGTATTTGGTTCCTACAATCACCTTTACTGGCTTGAATATGATTGGATAATATAGTTATGTATCCTAGCCTGCAAAGTAGACTGTGTGAGCACTGTCAGGTAGAGATAGGGTCAAGCACGTGTGCAACCTTTTGACTAGACATTATTATCTGCAGAATGATGTAGCAGCCCACCACACTCAAGTAAAAATAAAAATAATTAAAAATAGAAGGCGGAAATGCAAACACAGCAACTGAAATAAACAGGCACAGAAATTGGCCGTACAGCAAGGTATGCTGGGAATATCTCAGCCAAGACTCAGAAACACAGACACACTGAGACATAGACACACAGAGACACAGACACACAGAGACACACACACACAAAAATGCAGAGGCACAGATACAATTCTGCTTGGAGATAAGTTTTTGCAAGATTCAAGCCCAGACAATTAAACACCAGAGAGGAGCCAGAACACATGATCAAGTGTAGAGGGGCAGTTTGACATTTCCTGACAGACAGATCCCCACTACTTACATGGGACAGACGGGGCTCAGTAAAACAAGAGACCACAGGATTGTTCTGAACCCAAAACCAGATACCCAGTTCCCCAAAGCAGATAGCTCAAAGGGTTCACTGTTAGCAAACCACTAAAAGCCATTCACAGCATTTCAAATTGATAAAGTTCATTAACACGATGCCCCCAATTGGTCAAGTTCTTGGAGAATTTGAGAAGGTGGACAAGAAGGTATAATGAGCAGGTCTCGGGGGAAATCCCACTTGCCAGCAGAGTTACAGCCAGGATTCAGCCTGCTGGACAGAGAGAGAGAACAACCCATCAAGAAAGAGACAGACAGAGAGAGAGAGACTGAAGGAAGGAGGGAAAGACAGGAAGGAGTGGACCAAAGAATTTCAGTGAAGGAGCGAAAGCTGTGAGTTTCTGGGAAATATTCAGAATCGTGCAGTCAGTCATAAAATTGTTAAAGTTAAAGCTGTAAAGTTTAATTTTTCCCTTTGTTGTCTTTGAATAAAGTCCTGATTTGGTGATGCTGGTGTTGGACTGGGGTGGACAAACATAAAATTCACACAGATGTAGGAGCAGCACTCCAAAAGCTCTTGCTTCCAAATAAACCTATTGGATTATAACCTGGTGTTGTCTGACCTTTAACCAAATAAACCTGTCGGATTATAACCTGGTGTTGTCTGACCTTTAACCAAATAAACCTGTTGGATTATAACCTGCTGTTGTGTGGTTTTTAACTTTGAATAAAGTCACTGACTGCAGGATCATGCTGTGTGGCCACTTCCCTGATACACACAAAGATATCTGACTACATTAATATCACATCTACAGATCCTGGAGAGACCCTGTCCCGGAAAATAGAGAGTTGTTTTTTACCCCTAAAAATAGCCCAAAATCTTTGTTTTTTTGTGAAGGTTTGAGTTGTATGCTTTTTTTGTGCTATGTACAGTTCACACGCGGGTATGAATAAATGTTTAAACAATGGAAACCTGAGTCTCAGGTGGTCTTACAGGGAATAAAGGGTTATATTCACCCTCTCACACCAACTCTGTTTTTACTGATGGTTAAAAGCCATTTTAGTTTGTCTTCTCGAAAACTTGTTTTTTAATATCTGTTTTTAAGAAACATGGAGCAAGGTTTCTATGTTCACTCTTTCACAGCTTGAGTGTTTTAGCTCCTGCCTTGAGCTTAATTTCAGACAGTGCAGATCACAACTTGCTGTACCATGGCAACACCACTCCCTAGAAATTCCCCTCCAAACCACTCCCCATCCTGACAAACCACTCCCCATCCTGACTTGGAAATACATTGTTAATAGAGTGACCTCCCAGAAAATTTGTCTTTGTCGAGGAGAATGCTGAGGTAGAGGCTACTAGACGAGTTGGGATTGAGGTACACCAGGAGGAGGTGTTAGCAATTCTGGAAAGTGTGAACATAGATAAATCCCCGGAATGGGATTTATCCTTGGATTCTCTGGGAAGCCAGGAAGGAGATTGCCAAGCCTTTGGCTTTGATCTTTATGTCATCATTGTCTACAGGAATAGTGCCAGGAGACTGGAGGGTAGCAAATGTTGTCCCCTTGTTCAAGAAGGGGAGTAGAGACAACCCTGGAAATTATAGACCAGTGAGCTTTACTTCAGTTGTGGGTAAAGTGTTAGAAAAGGTTATAAGAGATAGGATTTATAATCATCTAGAGAGGAATAAGTTGATTAGGGATAGTCAACACGGTTTTGTGAAGGGTAGGTCGTGCCTCAGTAACCTTATTGAGTTCTTTGAGAAAGTGACCAAACAGGTGTATGAGGGTAAAGTGGTTGATGTGGTGGATATGGATTTCAGTAAAGTGTTTGATATGGTTCCCCACGGTAGGCTATTGCAGAAAATATGGAAGGCATGGGATTGAGGGTAATTTAGCAGTTTGAATCAGAAATTGGCTAACTGAAAGAAGACAGAGGGTGGTGGTTGATGGGAAATGTTCATCCTGAAGTTCGGTTACTAGTGGTGTACCGCAAGGATCTGTTTTGGGATCACTGCTGTTTGTCATTTTTATAAATGACCTGGATGAGGGTGTAGAAGGGTGGGTTAGTAAATTTGCGGATGACACTAAGGTCAGTGAAGTGGTGGATAGTGCTGAAGGATGTTGCAGGTTACAGAGGGACATAGGTAAGCTGAAGAACTGGGCTAAGAGGTGGCAAATGGAGTTTAATGTGGAAAAGTGTGAGGTGATTAGAAGAAGCAACAGGAGTGCAGAGCACTGGGCTAATGGTAAAATTCTTGGTAGTGTCAATGAGTAGAGGGATGTTGGTGTCCATGAACATAGATCCTTGAAAGTCGCCACCCAGGTTGATAGGGTTGTTAAGAAGGCAGACGGTGTGTTAGCTTTTATGGGTAGAGGGATTGAGTTTCGGAACCATGACATCATGCTGCAGCTGTACAAAACTCTGGTGCGGTTGCACTTGGAGTATTGCGTACATTATAGGAAGGATGTGGAAGCTTTGGAAAGGGTTCAGAGGAGATTTACTAGGATTTACCAGGATGTTTTTCGGTATGAAGGGAAGGTTTTACAAGGACTTGTGACTGTTTTCATTAGAGAGAAGAAGGTTGAAAGGTGACTTAATTGAGACATATAAGATAATCAGAGGGTTAGATAGCGTGGACAGTGTGAGCCTTTTTCTTCTGATGGTGTTGGCTAGCTCAAGAGAATATAGCTTTAAATTGGGGGATGATAGATATAGGACAGATATCAGAGGTAGTTTCTTTACTCAGAGATTGGTAAGGGCGTGGAACGCCCTACCTGCAACAGTAGTAGACTCGCCAACTTTAAGGGCATTGAAATGGTCATTGGATAAATATATGGAAGAGAATGGAATAGTGTAGGATAGATGGGCTTCAGATTGGTTCCACAGGTCAGTGCAACAGCGAGGGCTGAAGGGCCTGTACTGCGTTGGAACATTCTATGTTCTATGTTCCAATAGCAACTCAAACCCACACTGGGATTCACACTCCAATCTACAGACTCCCAAAAACAAAACTCATTGTTCAGATTGTAATACACTCACCGACCTTTGCAGATAGCAAGAGATATTCAGTTCTCTCTATTGATTCAAGCCATATGGGCACCTCTGGTTGGGCCCAGCATTTATTGCCCATCCCTAGTTGCCCTCTTGAGAAGGTGAGAGGAGCTGCCTTCTTGAACCACTGCAGTCCGTGTGCTGTGGGTAGACCCACAATGCCCTTAGGGAGGGGATTCCAGGACTGTGACCCAGTGACACTGAAGGAACGGTGGTATATTTCCAAGTCAGGATGGTGAGTGGCTCGGAGGGGAACTTGCAGAGGGTGGAGTTCCCATGTATCTCCTGCCCTTGTCCTTCCAAATGGAAGCGGTTGGGGGTTTGGAAGGTGTTATCTGAGGATCTTTGGGGAATTTCTGCAGGGCATCTTGTAGATAGTACACACTGCTGCTACTGTGTGTCAGTGGTGGAGGGAGTGGATGCTTGTGGATGTGATGCTAATTTAGCACCTTCTTTGTCCTGGATGGTGTTGAGCTTCTTGAGTGTTATTGGAGCTGCTCCCAACCAGGCATCTGGGGAGTATTCCATCACCCTCATGCTTTGCAGATGGTGGACAGGCTTTGGAGAGTCAGCAGGTGAGTTACTCGCTGCAGTATTCCCAGCCTCTGACCAGCTCCTGCAGCCACAGTATTTATATGGCAAGTTAGTTCAGCTTCGTGTCAATGGTTAATCTCAGGATGTTGGTCAGGGGGGGTTTCAGTGATGGTAATGCCATTGAAGGGGCATTCAGAGGAAGTGAGGGTGAGATTAGTCCTGGAGCAGTCAGTTTTCAAACATAGAGTCTTAGAGTCATAGAGATGTACAGCACAGAAACAGACCCTTCGGTCCAACCCGTCCATGCCGACCAGATATCCCAACCCAATCTAGTCCCACCTGCCAGCACCCGGCCCATATCCCTCCAAACCCTTCCTATTCATATATCCATCCAAATGCCTCTTAAATGTTGCAATTGTACCAGCCTCCACCACTTTCTCTGGCAGCTAATTGCATTCACGTACCACCCTCTGTGTGAACAAGTTGCACCGTAGGTTTTTTTATATCTTTCCCTTTCACCCTAAACCTATGCCCTCTAGTTCCGGACTCCCCGACCCCAGGGAAAAGACTTTGCCTATTGACCCTATCCACGCCCCTCATAATTTTGTAAACCTCTATAAGGTCACCCCTCAGCCTCCGACACTCCAGGGAAAACAGCCCCAGCCTGTTCAGCCTCTCCCTGTAGCTCAAATCCCCCAAACCTGGCAACATCCTTGTAAATCTTTTCTGAACCCTTTCAAGTTTCACAACATCTGTGTATAAGTCCTGCTAAGATTTGCTCTTTTTTCTTCTCTTCCCTTGTTTAGTTCTGTGTGGGCTTTCAGCGTAGCGGGATATGAATGTTAGAGCAGTTGTATGTTCATCCTGCAGAATGTGGCAGGTGAGAGACACTTCACATGTCTCTGTTGACTACATTTGCGGGAAGTGCACCCAACTCCAGCTCCTCGAAATCCGAGTTGGGGAACTGGAGCTGGAGCTGGTGAACTTCGGATCATCCGGGAGGCTGAGGGAGAAATTGAGAGGATGTACATGGAGGTGGTCACTCCCCAGACACAGGATAAGGACAGCTGGGTTACAGTCAGGGGGAGGAAAGGGAACTGACAGATAGAGCAGGGATCCCCTGTAGCCGTTCCCCTCAGCAATAAATATACCGTTTTGGATACTGCTGGTGGGGACGGCCTACCAGGGGAAAGCCATAGTTGTCAGGTCTCTGGGCCTGGCACTGTGGCTCAGAAGGGAAGGGGTAAAATAGAAAAGCGCTAGTGGTAGGGGACTCAATAGTTAGACGGATTGACAGGAGATTTTGTGGTCAGGAACGGGACTCCTGGGAGGTACGTTGCCTCCCCGGTGCCAGGGTCCGGGATGTCACCGATCGGGTTTACAAGATTGTGAAGGGGGAGGGTGAGCAGCCAGAAATCGTGGTACATATTGACACCAATGATATAGCTGGGAAAGGGATTGATGATCTGAAAAGTGACTACAGAGAGTTAGGTTGGAAGGTGAAGAGCAGGATGAGTAGAGTAGTGATCTCAGGTTTGCTACTGGTGCCACGAGATAGTGAGGTGAGGAACAGTCAGCGAGTGCAGTTTAACACGTAGCTGTGAGGCTGGTGCAGGAGGGAGGGCTTCAGATACCTAGACCATTGGGAGACCTTCTGGGGAAGGTGGGACCTGTACATGAAGGACGGGTTGCACCTGAACTGGAGGGGCACAAATGTCCTGGGTGGGAGATTTGTTTGTGTGGTTAGGGAGGGTTTAAACTAGATTGGCAGAGGGGTGGGAATCAGAGCCACATATCTGTGAGGGGGGTAGTTACATATGGGGCAGTGACAGGATGTAGTGAATCTATCGGGAAGGTTATTCATGTGATGGAACAAAGGGATCAGTTAAAGTGTGTCTGCTTTAACGCAAGGAATATCAGAAATAAGAGTGAGGAACTTAGAGCATGGATCAGTACTTGGGACTATGATGTTGTGGCCATAACAGAGACGTGGGTTTCACAGGGGCAGGAATGGTTGCTAGATGCTCCAGGGTTTAGAACGTTTAAAAAGAACAGGGAGAGTGGAAAAAGAGGAGAGGGTGTAGCATTGCTAATCAGAGAGTGCATCACAGCTGCAGAAACTAAGGTTGTTGAGGAAGGTTTGTCTACTGAGTCAGTGTGGGTGGAAGTTAGGAACAGCAAGGGAA
>NC_057740.1:43527372-43528961 GCF_004010195.1 Chiloscyllium plagiosum
ACTCCTACTCTCTTTATACTCTTCTAAGGATTCACTCGATCTATCCTGTCTATGCCTGACATATGCTTCCTTCTTTTTCTTAACCAAACCCTCAATTTCTTTAGTCATCCAGCATTCCCTATACCTACCAACCTTCCCTTTCACCCTGACAGGAATATACTTTCTCTGGACTCTTGTTATCTCATTTCTGAAGGCTTCCCATTTTCCAGCCGTCCCTTTACCTGCGAACATCTGCCCCCAATCAGGTTTTGAAAGTTCTCGCCTAATACCGTCAAAATTGGCCTTTCTCCAAGTTAGAACTTCGACTTTTAGATCTGGTCTATCCTTTTCCTCCTTTTATCCCTCTGCCTCCCACTGATGCCTTGAATTTTATTGGCAATGACATTCACGGCTTTGGGATTTCCTGGCCATCAGCCAGGGTGTGCCACAGATGATTTTCCGAAAATCTTTTAAAGGAATGTTTCCGGAAATATACAGGCCCATGTGAGTCCGGGCTTCTAGGGATTTGGAGTCTATGGTTAGTGAGTAATGTCTGGGAAACCTGCATTGAACAATTTTAACCATCTTCACTGTCTACTCTGAGAAAGTAGTGAAAAGCAACACAGACTTGGGATCAAACTCCAAAGTTGCTGGAAAAGGTCAACAGGACCTAGTGGCATCTGTGCAGAGAAATCCGAGTTAATGTTCAGGGTCCGGTGACCCTTCCTCAGAACAGGGAATTGGGATTCTGTCTGTGAAAGGGAGCTGCTTTATACTGGTAATACTCGGAATGGCCTGGGGTTACAGCTCTGCTCGGCTGATATTGTGGGGGCTAACTCCATTTTTCTTGGGTTTCAGTGGTTTCTCTGGAGGACTGCCTCAAGATTCAAACTTGGTATCATATGCAAAGCCCCAGCTGGGCCAGTGTCAGGGTGGCTCAGTGGTTATCACTGCTGCCTCACAGCGCCAAGGACCCAGGTTCGATTCCAGACTCGGGTGACTGACTGTGTGGAGTTTGTACATTCTCCCCGTGTCTGCGTGGGTTTCCTCCAGGTGCTCCGGTTTCCTCCCACAGTCCAAATTGTGCCGGTTAGGGTGGATTGGCCATGGAAAGTGCAGGGTAACAGGTTTGGGGTGGGTCTGGGTGGGATGCTCCTTGGAGGGTCAGTGTAGACTGTTTCCACATTGTAGAGATTTGATGACAGTGAGAGATCAACATTGACTGCATGATCATTCCACCCAACAGTGAATGAAACAAACACAGAGACTGTGTGAAGCTGAGTTTATACAAGTTCTAATGCAATACTGTGAGATACAAGTATATTATAGAGAATAATAACAGTCACAGGGTGAATTACATATCCTTCTAAATTCCTGCCCAATAATTGAAAAGTAAGTTGTAGCAGGTACTCAATTTTACAATCTCCCAGTCCACCCCCAGGCAGTGGGGTGGGGGGAGCACAGACTAGGGGTTTAATTTGCCCCACATTTCCAGCCAGCCCCCTCAACATGTTTCGAGGGATTGAAATCTGAGTCAATCTGCTTGACTGAGAAGGGGGTGTGGGATGCAGGCACAGTGGAGCAGGGGGGGGAATGGGGAAGGAGGGGGA
>NC_057740.1:43529222-43531456 GCF_004010195.1 Chiloscyllium plagiosum
GGAACGGCGGGGAGGGGGGACAGTGGGAGATGGAAGGGAGGATGAGTGGGGAGAGGGGGGTGGGACAGAGGTTGGGGGGAAGGGGGAGCCCTTTGATCCCAGTTCAAATCTGGACAGATACTTTATGGCACAGCGGTAGTGTCCCTATGTCTGGATTAGGAGGTACAGGCTCATGCTGCAGCTGCTGCAGGTGGTGTATCCCTGTACGAGTCAGACTGAAAGAACATTGACTAACCGGGGACAGGCTGATCCCATGGAGAGGAAGCTGACAGCAGCTCAGCTGGACTGCTTCAGGGGCTTGGAATCTAACCTGATCCCCTTCACCCACCCCCCACACCAAACACTTCTATTTTCTAAATTCCAAAATGATGACATTGGGGGATTCAGAATCTGTTTGGATTGACTGATTGGGATTATTTTCCATCTGGTGATGTGTCTGGGCCTGCGAGGTACTGTGGGCAGAGTTTGGGTTTGTTCAGTTTTTGGAACTGTCCCTTGTGGAGCTTGTGGTCTGTGTGGATGGTGAGTAGGTGCTCGTAGACAGAAGCTCCTGAGACGTTTTACCTGAGAAGGTCCTGTCTTTGACTTTCCGACAGTAAATGACACGTTTCACTTTGGCTCGAAACTCATCGGAAACATAATAATAAATGAAGGGGTTGATGGAGCTGCTGCAGCTACTGAGGACCAGACCCACCATGTAATAAATATACAGCTTACTGCTTTGGTGCTGCAGGTACTCTGAGTGGTGAATGAGCAAAATGCAATTACTAGGGGCAAAGCAGACCACAAACACCAACAGGATCAGCCCTGTGAGCACTGCAGCATGGACATAGCGTCTCTCTGTCTGGATCAGGGTCCAGATGACAGAGCCATAGCAAAACACTGTCACACAGCAAGGAACAACAAAGCCCAAGCCAACCAGACACACAAAATAATAGAAGAAATAGTCATTTAGACTTTCCAGGGGTAAAGCATCATGGCAGGTGGTGATGTTGAGGTTCTGGATTGGATAGGTCTGTCTGCGGAGGAGAAACGGTAACATGGCAACGACAACAAGCAGCCAAATCACACAACAGCTCCTGACAGCGAAGCCATTGTCCCGGAATCGCTTGGAGAGAAACGGGTGGACCAGAGCGAAGTATCTGTCCACACTGATGAAGGTGAGCAGCAGGATGGAGCAGTACATGTTCCCGTAGAAGAAGGCGGTCATTGTCCGACACAGAGCCTCACCAAAGAGCCAGTGGTTGCCCAGGAAGTGATAGTGAATTTTGAACGGCAGCACGAGGCACAGGAGTAGGTCAGCTACAGCCAGGTTCATCAGGAAGATGGTGGACGGTAATTTGCGGACTCTGGTTGCCAAGACCCAAAGCCCCAGGCCATTTGATGGGAGGCCGATGACAAAGACCAGAGTGTAGAGAACTGGGATGGTGGCAGTGGTGAGGGGTCCAGTAAGTAACTGTGAGGCTCTTTCACGCACCACCCACACCGTGTAATTGGAACCATTCAGAGTTCTACGCTCAGCGGCAAACGTCCTCATGATTTCAGCTGTGCTCGGGATTGAACCCTTCACTGGGGAAGCTGGTGGGTCATTATTGGAGTAATCATCATACTCTAAACAGAGTAACAGAAAAGACAAAAAATATTAACATATTATTATCACATTAATGACAAAATTAATGTATTAAAATACCAAAGGAGACCATTCGGCCCACAGCGCCAAAGATAGTTCCCTTAAAGCAGTATCCAATCCATCCTATTGTCCTGAGCATCACCGAACACCCTTTAAAGAATCAATACTTCAGCCACTGCCATTTTAATTTTTATGTTTCAAAGCTGAGCCCAAACATTATCATAAATGTCACTTTTGGTCTCACTGTAAAAAATCAAACATGCAATTAATGACAGGTGATTTGGGTAAAACAGATTTATGAACCTCCAGACTGTGTCCCATCGTGCCCCAGAAAAGCAGACCCAGTGAGTATCTTGTAAAGCAACAATCAGGAAAAGATGTGTGCACCGTCAGCGCTGAGGGAGTGCCGCACTGTCGGAGGGTCAGTGCTGAGGGAGTGCCGCACTGTCGGAGGGTCAGTGCTGAGGGAGTGCCGCACTGTCGGAGGGTCAGTGCTGAGGGAGTGCCGCACTGTCGGAGGGTCAGGGCTGAGGGAGTGCCGCACTGTCGGAGGGTCAGTGCTGAGGGAGTGCCGCACTGTCGGAGGGTCAGTGCTGAGTGAGTG
>NC_057740.1:43531498-43540565 GCF_004010195.1 Chiloscyllium plagiosum
GTCAGTGCTGAGGGAGCGCTGCACTGTCAGAGGGTCAGTACTAAGGGAGTGCCGCACTGTCGGAGGGTCAGTGCTGAGGGAGTGCCGCACTGTGGGAGGGTCAGTACTGAAGGAGTGCAGCATTGTCGGAGGGTCAGTGCTGAAGGAGTGCCGCACTGTCGGAGGGTCAGTGCTGAGGGAGTGCCGCACTGCTGGAGAGTCAGTGCTGCCAGAGTGCTGCACTGTCGGAGGGTCAGTGCTGAGGGAGTGCAGCATTGTCGGAGGGTCAGTGCTGGGGGAGCACTGCACTGTCGGAGGGTCAGTGCTGGGGGAGTGCAGCACTGTCGGAGGGTCAGTGCTGGGGGAGCACTGCACTGTTGGAGGGTCAGTGCTGGGGGAGTGCGGCACTGTCGGAGGGTCAGTGCTGAGGGAGTGCGGCACTGTTGGAGGGTCAGTGCTAAGGGAGTGCTTGAGAACATTACAATTGAGGGGATCATGTGTATCTCTGTCCTCAGATCTTTTTGGGTTTGGTCTTTGAACTCGGAGCTCTGAGTGGTCTGGAAGAAGTTGCTGTCATGGAGTTGCTGCATCTCCACTTCCCACCCACAATCCTTTGCTCAGATAATAGGCTTTTTTTAACTGTTGGAGCAAAGCTTTTATTTGTCTCGAGATCCACTTCTTTCCCCTGGAGTGTTGGCTGCAGTTCAGCAACAACTTGAGTTTGCATTTTTGTAGCTCCAGGATTCCTGTTTTTTCTCATCGAACTAATTTCAGTTTTTCCTCGTCAGGTAACATTGAGGGTCTTCACAGCAATCTCCTAATGATGATGCGTTGGACACTGTTTGTGTATCCTGACCGGGGAGCGCAGGGTTGTCTGTGAGGTGCTGTCTGAGTCTGTCTGTCTTCACACTCCATTGACCTTTAATGGCCTGCCGCAGTTTCTCTGTTGCTGTTGGTGGTTACAGGCCAGGCTGATGGTGACAGATGCCTGAATGAAGCAAAGGCCAGTCCAGCAGTGGTCAGCTCCTGCTAGGGTCTGCTGGAAAACATCCTTGTGGTTCCTCACGTGGACAATGACGTGGTCAAGTAGCTGCCAATTGTGTGTGTGCCAACATTTCAGACGGATCTTGCAACTCATGAAGGACATCCATGAGGTGCTGTGGTCCATCAACAACAGCTGAACTGTACTCCAGCACAATCTGCAATCTCAAGACCCAGCATATCTCCCAGTCAACCATTACCATCAAGCAAGGACATCAATCCTGGTTCAGTGGAGAGTGCGGGAGGGCATTTCAGGAGCAGCTCCTACCAGGCATATCTGAAATTGAGGCGTCAACCTGGTGAAACTACCAAACAGGATTACTGGCAGAAGCAGCAAGTGATAGACAGAGCTGAGCGATCCCACAACCAATGGATCAGTGTGAAGCTCTGCAGTTCTTCCACATCACATCATGAATGGTGGTTGGCAATGAAACATCTCACTGGAGTCAAGTAGCTTTTATTTATCATTTCTCCCATATACAACTGAGACAGTAAAACTGAGACAGCGTTCCACCAGGCCCGAGGGTGCTACATGGACAGCACAAACTACACACTCGTACACAGCCTAAGGTGCATAAGAAGCACAAAACACGCAAGTTACAGTGTAATGGAAGAATGATAAATAATAGGCATTGTTCAAGAGCAATTCAAAGTCGTGCAAAGACTTTCTGATGGGAAAGAGTCCAGCCATACCGTGTTAAGGAGCCTGATGTCTCGGGGGGGGAAAGAAACTGTTGCACAGTCTGGCCGTGACAGACCGAATGCTCCGGTATCTTCTGCCAGAGGGCAGGAGGGAGAGGAGCTGGAAATGTGTTGCTGGAAAAGCGCAGCAGGTCAGGCAGCATCCAGGGAACAGGAGAATCGACGTTTCGGGCATAAGCCCTTCTTCAGGATTTCTGAAGAAGGGCTTATGCCCTCCTGAAGAAGGGCTTATGCCCGAAACGTCGATTCTCCTGTTCCCTGGATGCTGCCTGACCTGCTGCGCCTCACTGTCCGTTGTAGGGTCTTACAAACTTAGACAGTGTAATTCCCGAGCCAGGCAGTGATGGAACAGCTCAGGGTAGTCTCAGTGAACCCTCTGTGGAATGTGATGAGAATGGGGGGGTGGGAGATGGGCTTTCCTCAGCCTGTGCAGAAAATAGAGATGCTGCTGGGTTTTCTTGGCTGTGGAGCTGGTGTGGAGGGTCCAGGTGCGATTCTCCACCAGGTGGACACCTAGAAATTTGGTGCTGTTCACGATCTCCCCGGGGGAGCTGTCGATGTCCAGGGAAGAGTGGTCGCTCCGTGCCCTCCTACAGTCAACAGCCATCTCTTCCGTCTCGTCCATGGTCAGACAGGTTGTTGGCTCCGCACCAGTCCGTTAGCCGCAGCACCTCCTCCCTGTATGCTGACTCATCATTCCTGCTGTTGAGACCCACCTGCTGGTGTGTGAGCAGTGAACGTGATGCTGTGATTCGAGTTGTCCATCATTGCACAGTCGTGTGTCAGCAGGTGGACAGCAGTGGACTGAGCACACAGCCCTGGGGGGGCCCCCAATGCTCAGTGTGATGGTGTTGGAGTCAGTTCCCAATCCAGACTGACTGAGCTCTCCCAGTCAGGAAGTCCAGATCCAGTTACAGAGAGAAGTATTCAGGCCCAGCAGACTCAGCTTTCCAATCAGGTGCTGAGGAATGATGGTGTTGAATGCACAACTGAAGTCTATGAACAGTAATCTAATGTAGGTGTCCATGTCCAGGTGGGTGAGGCCGAGATGGAGGGTGGGGAAATGGAATCATCTGTTCAGCCATTTGGTCGATATGCAAACTGGAGGAGGAGGCTCCACAAATATCCTTATCCTCAGTGATGGAGGAGCCCAACACATCAGTGTAAAAGGTAAGACTGAAGCTTTCTCAGGAATCTTCAGCCAAAAGTGCCGAGGAGATGATCCACCTCAGCCTTCCCTAGTGGTTCCCAGCATCACAGAGATCAGTCTCCAGCCAATTCAAGTCACGTGATATCAAGAAACGGTTTGAGACACTTGTAACTGCAAAAGGGTCTGACAATATTCCAACAGTAATACTAAAGACTTGTGCTCCAGAATGTGTCCCTCCCCTCGCCAAGCTGTTCCAGTACAGTTATAAATGTACCCAACAATGTGGAAAATTGCCCAGGTATGTCCTGTACAAAAAGAGCAGGATAAATACAACCCGGTCAATTACTGCTCCATCAGTCTCATGTCATAGTATCAAGGAGCCCTAACCAGACTGGAATCAGGGGGAAAACTCTCCACTGGTTGGAGTCATACCTGGCACAGAGGAAGATGGTTGTGTCTGTTGGAGGTCAGTCATCTCAGCTCCAGGACATCTCAGCAGGAGTTCGTCAGGGGAGTGTCCTAGGCTCAACTATCTTCAGCTGCTTCCCTCCATCACAGGGTCAGAAGTGGGGATGTTCCCTGATGATTGTACAATGTTCAGCAGCATTCGCCACTCCTCAGTTACTGAAGCACTCCGTGCTCAATTGGAGCAAGACCTGGACAATTTCCAGACTTGGGCCGACAAGTGGCAAGTAACATTTACGCCACACACATGCCAGATAATGACCATCACCAGCAAGAGAGAGTTTAATCTTCATCCCCTAATATTTAATGGTGTAATCATCATTGAATCCCATCACATCCTGGGGCTTACCATTGATCAGAAACTCAACTGGACTCACCACATAAACGCAGCAGCTGCAAGAGCAGCTCAGAGGCTGAGAATATTGTGTCGAAGAGTGTAGTGCTGGAAAAGCACAGCTGGTCAGGCAGCATCCAAGGAGCAGGAGAATTGGCATTTTGGGCCTAAGTCCCTCTGAACGGCTTGAGCCTGAAACATCAATCCTCCTGCTGTTCTTTTCCAGCTCCACTCTAATCTAGACTCTGATCTCCAGCATCTGCAGTCCTCACTTTCTCCAAGCAATACCACAGCAGTAACTCACCACCTGACTCTCCAAAGCCTGTGCACCATCTAAAAGGCACAAGGAATGTGGTGGAATACTCCCCAACATCCAGGACAAAGTAGCCCATATAATTGGCACCTCATCCACAAACGTTCAGAAGCAGCGGTGTGTTTTGTCTGCAGGATATTCACCAAAACTACTTCGACACCATCTTGTAAGCCCATAACCACTTCTATCCAGAAGGACATAGGAACACCATCCCCTGCAAGTTCCCCTCGCCATCCTGACTTGGAAATACATCACTGTTCCTTCACCGTCACTGGGTCAAAATCCTGGAATTCCCTCCCAAAGAGCATTGTGAGTCAACCCCACCTTCTCAAGGGGCAACTAGGGATGGGCAATAAATGCTGGGCCCAGCCAGCAACACCCACATCCCACAAATAAATATTGACTATACACATTTTGGATAGTTAAACTGAATGATTTGAAGGAACCTTACTGTATATCTAATGCTATGTTGTACCTGTCCTGGGAGTCTTTGATGGGGTCAGCACAAAGGAAGCTTCACTTTTAGTTGGAAAGATTAAAGAGAGCTTTACGTTCATTTTAAAAGAGTACAAGAAGCTTTTACCTAACTCTGACCCTGTCCCTGTCCCTGTCCCTGTCCCTGTCCCTGTCCCTGTCCCTGTCCCTGACCCTGTCCCTGTCCTTGGAGTGTTTGATGGGGGACAGTGTGGATGGGGTCAGCACAAAGGAAGCTTCACTTTTAGTTGGAAAGATTAAAGAGAGCTTTACGTTCATTTTAAAAGAGTACAAGAAGCTTTTACCTAACTCTGACCCTGACCCTGTCCCTGTCCCTGTCCCTGTCCCTGTCCCTGTCCCTGACCCTGTCCCTGTCCTGGGAGTGTTTGATGGGGGACAGTGTGGAGGGAGCTTTACTCTGTATCTAACCCCATGCTGTCCCTGTCCTGGGGAGGGTTTGATGGGGGACAGTGTAGAGGGAGCTTTACTCTGTATCTAACCCCATGCTGTACCTGTCCTGGGAGTGTTTGATGGAGGACAGTGTGGAGGGAGCTTTACTCTGTATCTAACCCCAAGCCGTCCCTGTCCTGGGAGGGTTTGATGGGGACAGTGTAGAAGGAGCTTTACTCTGTATCTAACCCCGTGCTGTGCCTGTCCTGGGAGGGCTTGATGGGGACAGTGTAGAGGGAGCTTTACTCTGTATCTAACCCTGTGCTGTCCCTGTGCTGGGAGGGTTTGATGGAGACAGTGTAGAGGGAGCTTTAATCTGTATCTAACCCCGTGCTGTCCCTGTCCTGGGAGGGTTTGATGGAGGACAGTGTAGAGGAAGCTTTGCTCTGTATCTAACCCTGTGCTATCCCTGTCCTGGGAGGGTTTGATTGGGACAGTGTAGAGGGAGCTTTACTCTGTATCTAATCCCGTGCTGTCCCTGTGCTGGGAGGGTTTGATGGGGGGACAATGTAGAGGGAGCTTTACTCTGGACATTCTGCCTGATGCCGAAAAAAATTGACAGCCACTAGCGGTTGAATACCCGAAGAAGACTGAATTGTTGGGAATGACAGTGAGGGATCAGAAGTAGGATCTCTGTTGTGGTGATGGTATGTTTTGAACTTGATAAACACATGGAAACTGGTCGTCATTTCCAGGAAATCTGAGTTGTTTTGGTTAATTTTCCAATAATATCCAGTTTAATGTGTGTCTATCGTTCCTATGACTCTAGCACAAGCGCAAAGCGACTTCCTTTTTGACATTTTAAAAACAAACCCCATTACAATGTGGCTGCAAGATGATTTCCAGTTGTTGTACAGGAAAGGGAAGAGCCTGTATTTCCTGCAGGAATAGCTTCTCTGGCCTTCACGGTAACCTCACTCGCTCAGCCACAGTCCTCTTGTCAGGCCCCATGATTTCAGCTTAAACCATTTCTCTCACAATCCTATTCCTTTCAGAATTTTATTTCATAAAGTTGTTTTCAACCCAAACTCTGCTGGATATTCGCAGTTTCAGGGTCATTGCATCTGAGACTGAAAATCGCCGTTCCCCAAGCACCAGAATTAAGACTGGGTTATCTACCATATCCTTTAATCATTCAGGAAATGTTGGCATTCTGACCAGACCATCATTTATTACTCATCTTTAATTGTCCTTGAACTGAGCCGATCACTCGGTTGTTTCAGAGAGCAGTTATGAGTGATGATATTGCTGCGAGTTTGCAGTCACATGTAGGCCAATCCAGGTGAGGATGGCAGATTTCTATCCCTAAAGGACAGTAATGAACCAGATGGGTTTTCTGATATTTGACCATTGCTTCAATTTCCAGATTTATGAAATGAATCTATATTCCACCCCAGCTGCTACTGTGGGATTTGAACTCACGTTCCCTGGGGAGTAGCCTGTGACCCCTGAATTTTTAATCTGGTGACATTATTATGACACTACATCCCCATCTGTGACAGCATCTGACATTCTTTCCAGCTCCAGGCAAATGGACATCATACAGCCACTGTGCTCAGTCAGTCTCACTCTCACTCACACAATGCCAACTCCATTAACCATTTCAGGGTTTCATTACAAATGGACATCATACAGCCACTGTGCTCAGTCAGTCTCACTCTCACTCACACAATGCCAACTCCATTAACCATTTCAGGGTTTCATTACAAAATCCCCAAATTCCAACTCCCAAACTGCACAGTTACATCTTGCTTTATCTGTCCAAAAGCTTTTTGGAAGCTGTGCTCTGGGTTCCTCACATTCAGAGTGTTGTGAAATCTGTCAATAATTAAATACTGAATCCTGCTGGATATTAAACATTGCCTTAAGGAAAGACATGTGTTTAACAGCAGAAAACAATGAAATGACTAATCCATGTCTTTTGTACAATTTTCTGCCCACCATTTCCTCTTAATCCTTTTCTTCTTAGGAAAGTGTCAAATTTTGTTAAATTGTTTTATCGATAAATTGTCAAGGCGATGTGTCAAATTGTGATAATGACACAAATAAATCAAGATTCGTTAATTCACAGCATACTTTGAGAAAAACATTCAAGTAAAACTAAAATTAACATATAAAAATACTTAAAATCATGTAATCCTGATTGTATTAGCAAACGAGTAATTACACGTTGTTGCTGTGACAGTAAAAGGCTTTAGTGAGACCACCCCCGGAGTATAGTGTACGCCTTGCTGCCCTCATTTGAAAAGGGATGGAGTTGCATCTGAGGCAGTTTGGAGGAAGATCACTGCATTGATCCCAGAGATGAGCGGTTTGTCTTATGAGGAGAGATGTAGAAATTTAAACCGATAGTTTCTGGAGTTTATAAGAATGAGATGAGGTCTAACTGAGGGATGTAAATGCCCAAGGGGATTGACAGAGCAGATGTCGAGAGGATGTCTTCTCATGTGGGTCAATCTGGAATGAGAGGTCATAGTTTTAAGGTAAGGGGCAGCCGATTTAAAATAGAGTTGAGGAGAAATTACTTCTCTCGAAGAGTTGTGAATCTGTGGAATTCCCTCCCCCAGAGTGCAGTGGATGCTGGGACATTGAGTAAGTGTAAGGAGGAGGCAGACAATGAATAATGGGTGAAGGGTTATGGAGAGTGGGCAGGAAAGTGGAGTTGAGGCTGAGTTGAGATCAGCCATGATTGGACTGAATGTCAGAGCAGGCTGGAGGGGCTGAGTGGCCTCCTCCTACTCCTAGTCCTTATGTTCTCATGTTTTTAATATTTATTGTAATGCAGGAAGACGTTGTTTGTGGCATGGTTAGTAATGATCCGGTGCCATCAACAGGTTTTATTACCAGGGGCAGGAAAGGTTGGTGTGCGGGAGCAATAAACTATCCCTCAAACAAGATCGGGTAACAAAGAGTTACCAGGGGAATTGAAAGACCTGACGCTGAAGTGCATTCACAGATACTGATAGAGAACTGCAGCTGTTTTACACACAACCTATCTGCATGACTATTCCATGTAAACTGGATCAAACAATCTAATTTCAATCTGCTCACTCTATGTAATGATTGTTAATTTGTAAATTGTATATAAAACCATCCAGCAATTCTCAGGAACACATTACATCGTGTGAATCAAACCATAAACAGTTTTATTCAGACAGGTGTATAGGACGTTTGTGTCTCTGTGATAGTGTCCTTACCTCTGAGCCTGGATGCCCAGGTTCAGAGGGATGTCATACCACCTCTGACCAGGTGGATTAGACAATATCTTCAGACTGATGCATGACAGTTAGCTTTAACACCAGGGGCATTATTGGAGGGAATGAGGCTGCAGATCCAGCTCACGTACAGGCTGTGTTTATCCCACAGCTCAGTTGCTGTTCTAACTTCCACTCACTTTCTTCCCTGCTCCGTCCTTCTGTTCATTGTATAATATTTCTGCATGTTCACTCTGAGCAAACATTTTTCAAACTTTGCAAATTGCATTCCATTGCCATCATTAGCTTGTCTCCAGAGGGCTGCCCTGTTATCAGTTTATCTTTCAGAAGCCCATCACTTCCTTCCTTTCAGGAACATTGACTGTGAGATGCTATCATTCTCTTGGTGAGTCCCCAGAGCCTGACTCTCCACAGTCACCACTCCCAATCTCAAGTGCCAGTGGTGTTTCTGACATTTCCCTTCGAGATGTTGAACAAACCAGAACTTCTGGAACCTTCCCTCTCCCCTGCCCCCAATCCAGCCCAAATCACCTCAATACCAAAGTCCAAACTTTTCCAGCTCTTCACCTGTTTTGTTACCAGCCTCGTCCTCTCTCTCCTCTCTCTCCCCTCCCTCCTCTCCCTCCTCTCTCTGCGCTCCCTCCTCTCCCTGCTGTCCCTCCTCTCCCTCCCCTCCCTCCCCCCTCCTCTCTCTGCTCTCCCTCCTCTCTCTGCTCTCCCTCCTCTCCGTCCTCTCTATGCTCTCCCTCCCTCTCTCTGGCTGGCTGGATAGTTTTCTCTCCTGCTTGGTGCAGTCCTTTTTATCCTGTTATTAACCACAGTTCTGTGAGAGCCTTTAGAATCATAGAATCATAGAGATGTACAGCATGAAAATAGACCCTTCGGTCCAACCTGTCCATGCCAACCAGATATCCCAACCCAATCTAGTCCCACCTGCCAGCACC
>NC_057740.1:43540855-43551082 GCF_004010195.1 Chiloscyllium plagiosum
GTACTCAATACTCTGACCAATAAAGGAAAGCATACCAAACGCCTTCTTCACTATCCTATCTACCTGCGACTCCACTTTCAAGGAGCTATGAACCTGCACTCCAAGGTCTCTTTGTTCAGAAACTCTCCCTAGGACCTTACCATTTAGTGGATAATTCCTGCTCTGATTTGTTTTTCCAAAATGCAGGTCCTCACATTTATCTAATTTAAATTCCCTCTGACACTCCTCGGCCCATTGGCCCATCTGGTCCAGATCCCATTGTACTCTGAGGTAACCCTCTTCACTGTCCACTACACCTGACGTCTGCAAGCTTACTAACCATACCTCCTATGTTCACATCCGATCATTTACGTTACTCTGAATGAAAGCTCATTTCAGGCATTTCCTGATCCTGATTTTGTGGGATATAAAAAACATTGGCAAACACTCCTCAAACTCAGTGGCTGCGCAGCTGATGTGATCTTATTACATCTCAGCAGGACTCAAAGCAGAAAATTCTTACCGTCATAATCCATAGAGCTGTAAGCTGGTACAGCAGGCAGGATTAACAACGGAGTCAGCAGCAACAAGGTACGCTTCATCTCAGTCAGCTTCAACTTCAGGTTCTGAGCAACACAGCAGCCTCTGTAGAGAGTGCCCAGCTTTCAGGAGTGGACCCGCTGGAGGAAACAGCTCACTGAACAATGTCTTCAAGCTGTATAAACATCAACAGCTTGATATCCTTTATCTATTGAATCCAGACTTCTGGAAAGGATTTTCGGAATTTAAAGGATCATTAGGAGATGGGGCTAAAGCTGTAAGCCTGCTTTCCAAAAGTTGGGAAATATTGGAGGAATTTAATCCGTCCTCTTTCCTGCTCTCCCTGCTCCTGCCGTTTATCTTTGCAGTAGGAATGTTGCAACACTTGAGTAATAAATAGTAACAAGGCATTTCCTACAACTCAGAGAGAAACTGAGGACTGCAGATACTGGAGAGTCAGAGTTGAAAAGTGTGTTGCTGGAAAAGCACAGCCGGTCAGGCAGCAGCCGAGGAGCAGGAGAATCGATGTTTTGGGGTGGGTGCGGGTATAGGGCTCAGAGATAAATAGGAGGGTGTGAGTGGAGGTGGGCCTGGGGGGAAGGTAGCTAGGAAGGCAATAGGCAGATGCAGGTGGTGGGTGATGGTGATAGGTCAGAGAGGAGGGTACAGCAGATAGGTGGGAAGGAAGATGGACAGGTAGGACAGTTCAAGAAGGCAGTGCCAAGTTGGAGGGTTGGATCTGGGATAAGGTGCCGGGGGGTGGAATTTGGAAACTGGGGAAATCCACATTGTTGCCATGGGGGTGGAGGGTCCTGAGGCGGAAGCTGAGGGATTCTTCCTCCAGGTGTCGGGTGGCTTGGATTTGGCGGTAGAGGAGGCCCAGGACTTGCATGTCATTAGTGGAGTGGGAGGGGGAGTTGAAGTGTTTGGCCATGGGGTGGTGGGGTTATTTGGTGCATTTGTCCCAGAGATGTTCCCTAAAACATTCCTTGGGGGCATGTGGACCCAACGAGGGAATCATGGAGGGAATGATCTCTGCAGAATGCTGATAGGAGTGGGGAGGGAAATATATCTCTGGTAGTGGGGTCTGACTGTAGGGGGTGGAAATGGTGGAGGATGATGTGGTGTATATGAGAGATTGGTGGGGTGGAAGGTGAGGACCAGGGGAGGGGGTTCTATCCTTGTCGAGGTTGGAGGGGTGGGGTTCAAAGGCAGAGGCGCAGATGTGTTGAGATGCGTTGGAGGGCGTTGTTGACCACCGTGGGAGGGGAAATTGCAATCCTTGAAGTTGGGGGCTATCTGGGATGTTCTGGAGTGTATTTGCTCCTCCTGGGAGCAGATATGGTGGATGCAGAGGAATTGGGAGCAAGGGATAGTGTTTTACAAGAGGGGGGATGGGAGGAGGTGCAGTGCAGGTAGCTGTTGGAGTCGGTGGTTTTAAAATAGATGTCTGTGTTGAATCTGTCGCTGGAGAGGAATTCCACTCCACCCTCCTATTTATTTCTCCGCTTCATTCATTCCTCACCCCCAGCCTCCCAATTCCATTCCTGATGAAGGGTTTATGCTCGAAATGTCGACCTTCCTGCTCCTCAGATGCTGCCTGACCTGCTGTGCTTTTCCATTTCCTGCAAGTCCCAAATCCTACAGGAATGTCTGAAGGGAAAGACAAGGAGGAAATTGGTAGAACCCCAATTATATTCCCAACTGAGGGAATTTGTGAGGACTGCTCAGAAAACCTGCAGCTGAATATTGGAAAGAGCTGACACATGAACAGGAATTCCCATCATTTCAGTTTAACTAATGAAAGAATGAGAAACAATTGGCTTCGAGAGAATGAGCTGAAAAGGGGGAAAAATGGTTTAAAAATATAATGATGAAAAATGATGATGTTCACCGGTCTCAGATTCCCCCGCTGTGAAATTCACAACAGGGAGTCATCCAACTCCTCAGTGTGGCAGCTCTCACGACATCACCACATCAGTCCCCAATGACATCACCACATCAGTTCCCAATGACATCACCACATCAGTTCCCAATGACATCACCATATCAGTCCCCAATGACATCACCGCATCAGTCCCCAATGACACCACTACATCAGTCCCCACTGACATCACCACATCAGTCCCCACTGACATCACCACATCAGTTCCCAATGACATCACTACATCAGTTCCCAATGATATCACCGCATCAGCCCCCAATTACATCACCACATCAGTTCCCAATGACATCACCGCATCAGTCCCCAATGACATCACCACATCAGTTCCCAATGACATCACCAAATCAGTTCCTACTGACATCACCACATCAGTTCCCAAGGACGTCACCACATAAGTCCCCAATGACATCACCATATCAGTTCCCACTGACATCACCACATCAGTTCCCAATGACATCACCACATCAGTGCCCAATGACATCACCACATCAGTTCCCTCTGACATCACCACATCAGTCCCCACTGACATCACCACATCAATCCCCAATGACATCACCACATCAGTTCCCAATCACATCACCACATCAGTCCCCAATGATACCACCACATCTGTCCCCACTGACATCACCAAATCAGTCCCCAATGACATCACCTCATCAGTCCCCAATGACATCACCACATCAGTCCCCAATGACATCACCACATCAGTTCCCAATGATATCACCACATCAGTCCCCAATGATAACACCACATCAGTCCCCAATGACATCACCTCATCAGTCCACACTGACATCACCACATCAGTCCCCAATGACATCACCACATCAGTCCCCACTGACATCACCACATCAGTCCCCAATGACATCACCTCATCAGTTCCCAATGACATCACCACACCAGTTCCCAATGACATCACCACATCAGTTCCCAATGATATCACCACATCAGTCCCCAATGATATCACCACATCAGTCCCCAATGACATCACCACATCAGTTCCCAATGACACCACCGCATCAGTTCCCAATGACATCACCACATCAGTCCCCAATGACATCACCACATCAGTTCCCAATGATATCACCACATCAGTTCCCAATGACATCACCACATCAGTCCCCAATGACATCACCACATCAGTTCCCAATGATATCACCACAGTTCCCAATGACATCACCACATCAGTTCCCAATGACATCACCACATCAGTTCCCAATGATATCACCACATCAGTTCCCAATGACATCACCACATCAGTCCCCAATGACATCACCACATCAGTTCCCAATGACAGCACCACATCAGTTCCCAATGATATCACCACATCAGTCCCCACTGACATCACCACATCAGTTCCCAATGACATCATTGTCTAATGCTCCACTCTGTAAACTAAGTAGTGATTATCTGAAGGGGTTCTAGTCCATCCATTAAATGTAACTCCTGATCCCAAAATATTTACTTTCTGATAGAAATAGTACAGAACTTGGATACTGCTGAAAAAAAGGCCTCATCTTGTGAAAGCATTCCATCTTACACTCATCGGGACAATTTGCAAGAAATACCAGTTTAAAGGGGAAAACAACATTTGGCGTGGATGAGAGGAGAGTTCTGATTGGATACACACTACACATTTTCAATTCAGCAGAATTCATTCATTTCAATTCAAACGTCATTTTTCAGAGCCATGTCTTAGCCAATCAGAATCAATCTGTTGGATTTAACATTTAAACAAAGCCTGACAGTTAACTGTCAATCATCCTTAACTGGTTCATTTACAATGGCAACATCACTGTCAATCATTGTCTACTTGCCAACAAATCAGCACTCTCGTATAAATTATTAATGTTGGTTTTCTCTAGTTGTGAACTATCCTCATGAGTATGAGGCAAAAAGGTTCGACAAATTGTGTCCTTTTTTGCAATACTCAAATATTTACCACCTTCAGCTATTCCATGAATTCCTCTTTCTACTTCTCCTATTCCATCTGCAATCAATTTATTTGCATCAGGATATACTCTCCAGTGTTGTTCTCTCTGGATATGTAAACAATCAATCTCGGAAACTGGCCTATTAGTTACATTCTCCCAGGTAAACAGGGTAAGCTCTGTGACTCCAAGACTCTATGAGGCTATGACGTTACAGACTCTATGACACTATCTCTCTATGACTCTGTGACTCCGTGTCTCTGTGACTCTGTGTGTCTGTGTCTCTGTGACTCTGCGTGTCCGTGTCTCTGTGACTCTGCGTGTCTGTGTCTCTGTGACTCTGTGTGTCTGTGTCTCTGTGACTCTGTGTGTCTGTGTCTCTGTGACTCTGCGTGTCTGTGTCTCTGTGACTGTGACTCTATGAGGCTATGACACTCTGATACAATACTCTATGACTCTATGAGGCTATGATTCTATGACTAGATGACTCTATTGCTAAGGGAATAAAGCTATGAATTTGGCTCAGTATTTGTGGAGCTTTGGAACCTCAGCATCTCTTTTCACTTTTTAATATTTTTCACCAATTTATAACTAACTGCTTGGCTAGTGTTTGACCATTAGACAGTGGAGCAGAAATGGCATGTGGGTGTTGCTGGCTGGCCAGCATTTATTACCCATCTCGAGCTGCCATGGAACTGAATAGGCCATTTGAGAGGGCAGGTCATAGACAACCACATTGCTGTGGGTCTGGAGTCACACATAGACCCAACCAAGTGAGGTTTGCAGATTTCTTCTCCTTAGGGACACCAGATGGGTCCTTTCCTGACCATCAACAATTGTTTCATGGTCATCAGTAGATTCTTAATCCCAAATATTTTTATTGAATTCAAATTCCCCCATTCTGTGGTGGGATTGGAACCCGTTCCCACAGAACATTAGCTAAATTTCTGTATTAACAGTCCAGCAATAATACCATGAGGATAAGCCCATTAATTCTGCTGTCGTTCAGTGGGATCATGGTTAGCACAGAGGCTAAAATCCAGACATAACGGATCAAACTGATTATTATATACCATATGATTACTGTCGTTAATTAAATTTAAGAAAACAAATGTATCCAATGCAGCCGAAAGTAGCAATTTGTGTGATGGAAGGGTGACACTGTTTGTGTCTCTATCCCTGTGGTAGACACGTTATCACTTTCAACAGATTTCCTGTTCCCTTTTGCTTATCCTGGCAAAGGCTTCACAGAAATGGACATTTTGAGATAAGTTCACAATTTTAAAATAGTGTTCCCGGATGCTGTATGTTTCCACCATGTCAGTGATGCTCCAGTGGTAATGTCATGTTCTCTGAGTCAGAAAGTTGTGGCTTCTAAGGAGCAGGTGTGGACCCACATATCACGGTGACCAGGAATGTTTATAAGGAGCACAGACATGGCAGGGGCCCAAGTGAAAGCTCAGTTTTTAATCAATCTGTTCAGAGATGTTGATACACCTCTGGAGCAAGTGGGGCTTGAACCTGGGCCTCCTGGCTCAAAGGTAGGGACAATACCACTGCACCACAAAAGATTTTTCTCATGTTGTGTGCATATATAAGAGATGTTAATGATTGGCACCTGTCTGCATCTAGTACTCGAATGTCTCAAACTCCAAGCATCTCTGGACTATAACCTACAGCTTCCAAATCTAGCCCAAGACATGAGCACTAGGTCCAGGCGGATATTCCCTGTGCAGTAGCTGACAGAGTGCTGCACTGTTGTGGGTGGCATCTTTTCGATAAGACAATGAACTCAAGCCCTGTGCACTCTCCCATAAAATGAATAATGTCCTGTCATCGCTGTTTATCCAACTGCCACTTCATCAAGCAAATAAAAGCAAAATACTGTGGATGCTGGAAATACGAAATAAAAAACAGAGAATGCTGGAGAAACTCAGCAGCTCTGGCAGCATCTGTGGAGAGAAAACCTGAGTTAACATTTCGAGTCCACAGTGACCTCTACCTGGGTTAATTAAGTCTCTACCCACAGTTGCTACTAGACCTGCTGAGTTTCTCCAGTACTACTGAGAAAGATTTTACAATGAGTGTACTTTTCATGTAGAATACCACTTCACTCCATTTTAATGACAAGCCTATATATGTCTGACAAGAGCCTCAGCTCAGGGCTCCCTCACAAATTAGGAGCCGAAGTTCCATTCTGACATTTCTCCCATAGTGCAGAACTGTCAGGGAAATGCAAACCATGCTCCATTTTCACAGCAGCCAGCAACCATGTTCTTAAAGATCCAGCATCAGAGACAGCCATTTTGACAGCGTCTGTCAAATGATAAATGTGAGGAGAGGGTGCCGTGGGGGGGGGTGGTATGGGAGGGGATTGGGCGTCAGGTGGGTAGGGTGCCACGTGGGTATGAGGTAAAAGGTCAGGGGAGTAGGTTGCACAATGGGTAAGGTAGAGAGGGTCATAGTGCAATGTGGCATGGGAGCCAGGTAACTGATGGAGTGTTTAGGGTAGTCACGGTGGATTTGACATATTGGTTCCCAATGAGGTGGAGAGGTTTATCTGAGGTCTGAGGAAGAGTGGTGCTGTGGCTAGGTCCCAGGTTACGAAGATGGAGTGGGGTTGAAGATTTTGATCAGCCATAATCGTACTAGCAGAGCAGGCTTGATGGACTGAATGGCCTATTGCTGGTCCTTTGTTCTTCTGTATTCTTGTTTACCATTCTCACCCTTTCTCAGGAATGTTGACGTAAACACTGAGTTTCATCCAAGGGCTTCTGCAGAACTGCGACAAACTAAACCTAACAAAAACACTTTTGTTTACAAATGTGGGTGTTTCATAGAAAAGAATCAAACTCACATTTCCAACAGAGACGCTGATACAAACGTATTTACGCGAGTTCAATCCGAAACTCTCCCAATGATCACAATAACTCACTTGTTCTGAAACTCGATTCAATTTCTTTATAAAGGAGTCACCATGGCTTCAGAAATACAATTTAATCTTCAAATGCACAGAAAAATCCAGATAGCACAAAATCAAATTTCAAACATCCAAACTTAAAAATAAATGATACTAAAATATATATCAATCACATAGACTACATCACAAGAATCTTGTCCAAACTGGACAAAACAGCTGAATTACAGTGCTGAGGTGAGAGTGAGCCCTTGGCATCAAGGAGCCCTGGCAAAACTGGAATCAATGGGTATCGGGGGTAAACCCTCCACTGGGTGGAGTCTCGTACACTGGAAGATGGTTGTGGTTGTCAGTCATCTCAGCTCCAGGACATCTCTGCAGGAGTTCCTCAGGGGAGTGACCTAGGCCCAACCATCTTCAGCAGCTTCATCAATGACCTTCACTCCATCATAAGGTCAGGAGTGGGGATGTTCACCGATGATCGCACAATGTTCAGCACCATTCGCCACTCCTCGGATACGGAAGCAGTCTGAGTTCAAATGTAGCAAGATCTGGGCACAATCCAAGTTTGGGCTGACAAGTGGCAAGTAACAGCCCCACAAACTAACAGGCAACAGCCACAAAGCCAGCAGGTACAGGGGAACACCAACCACTGCACGTTCCCCTCCAAGCCATAAGCCATCCTGACTTGGAAATATATTGCTTCATGAGAAATTTTAAAATATGCAAGTTTGAAAAGTAGGGATTTTGTTTATTATTTTTTTGTTATCAGGCAGCAGAGAACATAAAACAGTACAGCATGAGAACAGGCCCTTGGTAAACCATGTTGTGCTGAACATGCGCCAAATTAAACTAATCCCTTCTGCCTGCCCTTGATCCATATTCCTCCGTTGTATATCCATGTGCTTATCTAAAAGTCTCTTAAATGCCCCTTTGCACCTGCCTCCACCCCCACCCCTGGCAGCTTGTTCCAGACTCCTACCACTCCCTGTGTAAAAAACTTGTCCCTCACATCTCCTTTGAACTTTCCCCCCCTCACCTTAAATGTATGCGCCATGGTATTAAACATTTCAACTCTGGGAAAATGATTCTGACCATCAACCCCATCTATGTGTCTCATAATTTTATCGATTTCGATTAAGTCTCCCCTCAGCCTCTGCTGCTCCATAGAAAACAACCATGTTTTTCAAGCCTCTCCTTATAGCCCATACCCTCTAATTCAGGCAGCAACCTGGTAAACCTCTTCTGCACCTTCTCCAAAGCCTCCACATCCTTCCTGTAGTGTGGTGACCAGAATTGAACGCGATACTCTATATGTGGCCAAACCAAAGTCTTAAAAAGCTACAACATGACATTCTGACTCTTGCACTCAATGCCCCAATCAATAAAGGCAAGCATGCCATACGCCTTCTTTACCACCCTATCTACTTGCATGGCCACATCAGGGAGCTATGGACTTGAACCCATAATCCCTCTGTACATATCAATGCTGGTCAGGGACTTGCCAGTAACTGTATACTTTTCTTTAATATTTGATCTTCCAAAGTGCAGCACCTTACACTTATCCAGATTAAACTTCATCTGCCATTTCTCAGGCCATATCTCCAACTGATCTATATCCTGCTATATCCTTTAGCAACCTTCTACATTATCCACAAAGATCCACGATCATTGTGTCATCTGCAAACTTACTGACCCACCTCTCTACATTTTCATCCAAGTCATTTATATATATCACAAACAGAGGTCCCAGAATGGATCCCTGTGGAACACCACTAGTCATGGACCTCCAACCTGAAAAACTCTCTTCCACCACCACCCACAGCCTTCTATGGGCAAGGTAATTTTGAATCCAAGTGGTCACATCACTGTGGATCCCAAGCATTTTGATCTTCTGGATGAGCCTATCATGAGGGACCTTGTCAAAAGCCTTTAGTAAAATCCATGTAAACAACATCAATTACCTTTGTCACCTTCTTGAAAGATTCAATCAACTTAGTGCAGCATAGCCTTCCCGGCACCAGGCCTTGCTAACTGCCCCTAATTAGGCTGTGCTTTTCCAAATGTGCATCCCCAATAGCGTTCCAACCATCAATGTGAGACTCATTGGTCCATAGTTTCCTGGATTTCCTTTCATGAATAGAGGCATGTGAAACTTTGTTTAAACATATCCCATCCACATATGTTTCTCAACTATCTCCTTCGTGCTCAAGTCCAAATGTTCTCATGACTCTTTCTCATTTGAGAGTGTTTTGACTCTGTGTTTGAATGTGCCCAAAACTCTCTGTCGGATGTGGAAGGATCCTTTGAGGCTTTGGATGTTGGCCATTTCCACCAACAACACATCATCCTCCACCAATTCTGCCACCGAGAGTCAGACCTCATTGCCAGAGATGTATTTCCCTCTCCATCCCTTTTAGCATTCCGCAGAGACCATTCCCCCATGACTCCCTTGTTTCCACGCCCCCCACCAATCCATCCTCCACTCCCAGAGCCTTCCCTTGCCACTGCAAGAGGTGTAAAACCTGTGCTCACACCTCCATGCAAGGCCCCAAAGGATCCTTCCACATCCAGCAGAGAGTTCCCTGCACATCCAACCACTTCATCTACTGTGTCCGTTGCTCTCGATGTGGTCTCCTCTACATCAGGGAGACAAGACACCAACTTGCGGAATGTTTCAGGGAACATCTCCAGGACTCCCTCACCAAACAACCCCACCGCCCCATGGCTGAACACTTCAACTCCCCCTCCCACTTTGCCAGGGACATGCAGGTCCTGCATCTCCTCCATCGCTGCTCCCTCACCACCCGACACCTGGAGGAAGAACACCTCATCTTCTGCCTTGGGACCCTTCAACCATATGGGATCAATGCAGATTTTACCAGTTTCCTCATTTCCCCTCCCCCCACCTTATTCAA
>NC_057740.1:43551582-43565566 GCF_004010195.1 Chiloscyllium plagiosum
GTGTTCTAATTTCTCACTTTCTCCTTCCCCCCACACCCTCACGTTTTGTTGCCTTCTGGCTTTTTCTTATCTGCACGTTCTCTGTTGTTCAGCTCCATAAGTGCAGTGTCTGTGTTCTCCTTCCTTGTCCTCAGGATGTGTATTAATTATTGAGTGGCCACTCCCAGTTACCAGGCAGAATTGATGAGCTTCCAGAAACAGCTTTCAAGCCTGGAGTGTTCAGCTCAAAGGACATATTTCCCCATCTGCACTGGACCAGTGGGAAACCCCTCTATACCCACCCAATGGGAATTCACCTTGCTAAACTTCCCAGGAATGAGGCGAGTGTGTGTGTTAATACTGGGATTAATCCAGGCCTTGGGGAGCACTGTGGATGAGCCTGGTGAATGGTCAATGTAGTGAGCTACTGAGGCCAGGAAGTATTGCAGCATTTGAGAGGGTGGTCAGATCTGGGACGAGATGTAAGATCTGGGATCACATTGACATTGTCTGTCTGAAGAACAGCAGATGAGGTATCAAGATATCCGAAGACTGGCTCAGGTGAGCTCAAACCGAATTCCTGAAAGCAGTTCAAGTCATTAAGGGGATCACTGCGACACAGTGAGCAGACTTGGAATCTATAGGTTGACAGGGTTATATAGACATTTAAAAATATTGATGTTACAGTTATAAAGTGTCGCAAAATATAGAAAAATTAGCCCATAAATTCCCAAAATCCCAAACTTCTAATTTCCATAATAACCCCACTGCCGCACTCTCTCCCCATTGCCCGGTATCAATCCCTAAACTAATCCACCTGCCTCACTCCACAGTACTTGTACTCATGACCTAATATTTATCTAATTCTTCATTTCCAGATGCAATAGTCTGTGTCTCCACCACTTCCTGTGACAGGAATTTGTCTGTTAACAGCTGTCTGTGAAAATGGAATTCCTCCTAATTCTTTTCCTCTTTGTTTTTGATTATTTAAAACTATTTCCTCAATTCCTGATGCTGTAATTAGAGAACATGCCTTTTTATGATGCAGCTGAGCAAAGGCGTTTCATAGTTTACAAATCTCTGTTCCACCCTTCACAAGGACACTAATCCTGTCACAATGGTGTTGATCTATTCTCTGTTTGGAATGACTGTCTGATTCCAGTAAATTTCTACTGCTCACTCTCAGGCCCTTGCAGCTCCTAATGGGGTTCCCAAAACTGCACACAGCTCTTGATTGGTAACTTGATTAGCACAGAATTGCTTTCTGATACCCCCTGCACCTTCACATCCAGTGTGTTAATTTATAAAACCAAAAATGCTGTTTGCTTCTTTAATTGTTTACCATCCTGAAATTGTACTGTCAGAAAATTTTCCATTGAACCCATTCACTTTCTCCTTGACAATCCCATTCCAGTTAAACATATCTCAGTGTGGCTGCTGATCTGGACGCTGAGGAGCTGTCTGTATGAATGAAGCCATTCCTAGATCCTTTACCTTTCTTGACTTTATTAAATACTATTCTTCTGACTTCATTCCGAAATTCCTCAGAAATATAATAATAGATGAAAGGGTCAAGGCAGCTATTGAAGGTGCTGAGCAGAAGGCAGATCAGATAGAGTAAATACAGGTCATTGCTGTTAGTGAGGTGGATCGGTGAGTGATGTACCAACAGAGTTATATTACTGGGAGTGAAACATATCAAAAACACAGTCAGTACCAACACCATGGTCATTATAGCTTTAGAATACTTGCTTTCTTCCAATATCAATGATCTGACGATAGACAGGTAACAGAATATAGTAATAAGAGACGGAATAAAAAACCCAAACACAACCAAACACAAAAAGTAGTAAAAAAAATAATCAGTGACCAATGATGTTGGTAAAGCATCATGGCAGGTGGTGATGTTGAGGTTCTGGATTGGATAGGTCTGTCTGCGGAGGAGAAACGGTAACATGGCAACGACAACAAGCAGCCAAATCACACAACAGCTCCTGACAGCGAAGCCATTGTCCCGGAATCGCTTGGAGAGAAACGGGTGGACCAGAGCGAAGTATCTGTCCACACTGATGAAGGTGAGCAGCAGGATGGAGCAGTACATGTTCCCGTAGAAGAAGGCGGTCATTGTCCGACACAGAGCCTCACCAAAGAGCCAGTGGTTGCCCAGGAAGTGATAGTGAATTTTGAACGGCAGCACGAGGCACAGGAGCAGGTCAGCTACAGCCAGGTTCATCAGGAAGATGGTGGACGGTAATCGCTGGGCCTTGGTGATGAGATTGTACATGGCTAACCCATTGGCTGGGAGCCCGATGACAAAGACAATGGTATAAAAGCTGGGCAGCACCATTCTGGTGAAACTGCTGGTTAGTAGACCTTCCGCTGATTTATTTAAAATGGCCTTAGAATTATTTGGCAACTTTGTTGATGTATCAACGTCAAAAACTAAAACTCTTCCACGATTATCATCTCCTGAGAACTCTGCACAGATAAGAGAAAACTGAAAGATTAGACTCTCAGGTTGACAGTAGGGTTTCTGGTTTTGTAATAGTCTCAAGCTACATTCAGGTCTAGTTTTCTTTGCTAAGTATTTTCTTCAAAAGATGAGGAGAATGAGGACCACTCCCACATGGACCTTTCAGGCAAACACAAACATGGAAGCTGTGAGTAGGCCATTCAGCCTTTTGAGCCTGCTGTACTGTACAATGTGATGATGACTAATCCTCAATCTCAATGCCACAAAGCAGGATGTGGTCCGGGGAGAGGGGGGGGACTTGCTCCATATTTAAAATCAAACAATGAAACAGTACAGAGAAAGCCATTTGGCCACTGTACCTTTGCTGAGAACTTTATTGTTTCCCATTGATTGTACCCGGGGACAGATACTGACATTACTGAGGTAACAAAACACAGAGAAAGCTGAAGTCTTTTTTAATTCACAAACAAAAACAGAAATTGCTGGAAAAACTCAGCAAGTCTGGCAGCATTTGTGGAGAGACAGCAGAGTTTACGTTTCAGGCTGGGTGACCCTTTTACAGAACTCGTTTTTTTATTCACTCACAGAATGGAGGTGATGCTGACACACACAATGCTCTTAGGGAGGGAGTTCCAGGTTTTTGACCCAGTGACACTGAGGCTCATGGGACCATGAACAAACTCAGGTCAATCTCAGCTGAAATTAGCATTCCTGTAAAAGGACACTGTAGCTGAGTTTGAGATCTGCCAGAGATTTCTGGAAGTTACAAACTGAAATGAAAGATTGTCTGCAGAGTATTCAGCTCAGGAAAGCAATCAACAAATTCAGGAATATGCCAATATAACTTTATCAATAGCTGATAGCGAGCAGCAGAACAGAGACAAGGGAAAATAGGTTTGTAAGCAAAAACTGGAAGATATTCTGGTTGTCTCTCTTTCTCATTAAGTTCAAAAGTCAGTGATTGATGACAACTCATCTTGAAGCAACAGGAATTCACCAAGAACCAAGGATATTACTGAAGAAATGGAAACAGCTCAACAGAACTTTAAACTGAACTTGCCTTTGCCTTCCTGTCTGTATGGACATCTCTCCCCACTGTCTTTGTAAGTTTATTACCTATGTCAGTGCACATGTTTGATGTCAAATTTTTCCTTTTTCTTAAGTTTAATAGAGAATAAATCTCCACTTTTTCACTCAAGAAAATCTGGGCATTGGCTTTACTTTTCATCTGGTGAACTAGGTTTTAATGAAAGTGTGATAGACACATGTTAAAAAGGAATTTAAAAATATTTGTTGTGATTAACTAAAATGTTGTTGAAAAGATCACTTCTCCTCACCTGCCTGAAGTAGAATTAGGCGCATGAGGAGGCCATTCAGCCCCTTGAACCTGCTGTAACATTCACCAAAATGATGACTGTTCTGATTGTGGTCCTGGCTCTATATTTGCACTAAGGCCCCGATAACCATTGACTCATACAATTCGGTTAAATTTCTCATCATGTTATTCCTGGCCCAGGACGATTCTGACTAGTATTAGTCAAGAGTCTATAAAGCTGTTCAAAGTCTCTGGGTCCACTGATCTCTGAAACAGAGGGTTCCACAGACTCACAGCTCTCTGAGAGAAAAAGAAACACTCTTCTTATCTCACTCTTAAACTGGCAATTCCTTATTTTTAAGCATTTGTTACACATCCACCTACAAGGGATTCTTTCATCATGGTACGTATGAAGCCCCCTCACCTGTTTCAATAAGATCACCTCTCACAGGCACAGCCTGTTAATCCTTTCCCCATAAAACAAGCTCTTTTATCCCATGATGAGGAGGAGGAGCTGGTGTTGGACTGGGGTGGACAAAGTTAAAAATCACGTAACACCAAAGTTAAAAATCCAACAGGTTTATTTGGAAGCACTAGCTTTCGGAGTGCTGTTTCTTCATCAGATAGTTGCAAAGTATAAGATCATAAGACACAATTTATAGCCAGTGGGTGCGGTTGATGAATCTGACATTTATATATCTCCTGACAGTTTGAGCATACATGTCAAGCCCAGGGCAGTGGCCCTCCAGTGAGGTCCAAGTTGACTCCTTCTTTGGTCATCCTTCTACAGATCCGTGTGATGACAGTTCCGGTTCCTCGTTGGGCTCATTAGGACTACTGCTGGTGTCTTGAAAGAATTCCCAGAGTCTCATTTGTCTGATGAATTCCTCTGTGTCTGTTCAAAACCAATGAGGTCCATTTTGGTGGTGGGGCAGAAATTGAGATCCCTGCGAGAACTTCAATCTCTTCCTGTTGAATGGTGTGGTCCGATAAGTGGACGATCAACTTCCCTGCGGTGATAACGTTTCCCACTGTGGTGCAGGGAGGACTTGGCTACTGCTGGTGGTGATGCCAAGTTTCTCCAGTTTCTTGTTCTTGGTATGCATGTATGGAGTGTAGTTTTGTCACCTTGCCTCTTTGCCAATGTTCTGTATACATACTGCTGTATCCTGAGCGCATGCTGAGAGTGTGGACTCCATCTTAATTTCAAGGTTGTGGTGTGCCTGCTGTAGAGTTGGTGTACAAGGTAATTGAGGAGTTTGCGACACGTGAGGATACAAAATCACACAGCACCAGGTTATAGTCCAACAGGTTTATTTGGAAGCACTAGCTTTCGGAGCGCTGCTCCTTCATCGGGTGGTTGTGGAGAATAAGACACAGAATTTATAGCTATCAATTCTGTGCCTTATGATCTTATTCTTTACAACCACTTGATGATGGAGCAGCGCTCCGAAAGCTAGTCCATTTATCCCAGGAGGCTGTCGAGTGAACCTGCTCTGAACAGGTCCTATAGCAATGTATCCTATAACAATGTATCCTTTCTTGACTATTCGCCACATCAAGACAGTACTCCTGACGTAGTTTCACCATGGCATTGTATTCATCACCCCCTACATTTTCCAAAACAGCATACTTGTTTGAGATGGGATAGACACAGGAGACTCCTGCACAACCTACCTCCCACTCCTACCTTTCCTGGAGTTAACCCATCTACCTGACAGTATCTGATACTTTTCTCCCTTCGTATAACTGCACCTATCACATCCCCCAGCTCCTGTAAATTCCTCATTGCCTCTGACTGTCACTCCAACTGATCCATGCGATCTGATAGGATTTGCAACCAAACGCACTTACTACAGCCATAATCATCAGTAACATGGAAACTCTCCCTACACTCCCACATCCAACAGGAAGAGCACGCCACTCTACTAAAGGCCATCTCTGCACCTTAACAATCTACAGAAAACAGCACAGTCTTACTGCTCTAAAAACACACTGCTCCAGGCTAACAGCATCTATGTTTTATATTGTTAAATTTTAAAAAACAGACAGATCTCGATATAACATATAACCAAAAAAGAATCCACTCTAGTCACTATTAAAAAAGGCAGCAACATTATATTTAAAAACAATGCACTTATTTGTTCCTGTGCTAGGAGCTCTCCTACCCAGGTTCCTCCAAGGTCAGCTGTGATCTTCGCTGTTTGTTAATTTTTCTTCAATGTATTCTGATGTCTAGATATACTTGAACTCAAACAGCAAAAGCAGTAGCTGTGCAGAATCACTGCTGTATCAGACAGCAGTGTAGGTTTCTTTCTCTCTCTCTCTCTCTCTCGCTCTCTCTTTCTCTCACTCTCACTGACCATGTGGTCTCTACCTTTGTCTCTCTTTCTCCTTCCTCTAAAGTGCCGTTGTTTTGATCGTTTATCCCCCAAAGTTCCAAAACAATACAACAGTTTATAAAACAGTAAATATACTGCTCCTGAATTTGAGGAAATCACCTCCAAACCTAAAATACCTCAAAAAAGGAGCAACTCCTACAGCCACAATTTTTTCCAAGATTCCCTCCATCTTGGAATACCATGATGTGCAGGATCCTGTTCTCCCACTCTCCGGATAGGAACGAGATGCTAAGCATTCCCAACACAAGAGTCCGAGTGGGAACCTGACGACCCCAGCTCTCCACAGGCTCCTCCCAGCTGCCATCTGGGACACCTGGTACCAATATCTCAGGGTACACTCAATGGGCAGTGACCATGAACACCCCATATCCATGGACATTGACACCTGACAAATACCAACACAGCTGTACTCTTATGGCACATCTCTCATCCATGTACTGTCCAGAGCTACCCTTCAATGCTGCACTTTGGGGTACCCTAGTGGGGGAGCTGCAGAAGGACTTGGACAGGTTAGGAGAACGGGTAAAGAAATGGCAGATGGAGTACAATGTGGGAAACTGTGAGGTCATTCACTTTGGTAGGAAGAATAGAGGCATGGACTACTTTCCAAATAGGGAGAACATTTTACGGCGGCATGGTGGCTCAGTGGTTAGCACTGATGCCTCACAGCACCAGGGTCCCAGGTTCAATTCCCGCCTCGAGCGACTGTCTGTGTGGAGTTTGCACATTCTCCCCGTGTCTGCGTGGGCTTCCTCCAGGTGCTCCGGTTTCCTCCCACAATCCAAAGATGTGCAGGTTAGGTGAATTGGCCATGCTAAATTGTCCCTAGTGTTAGGTGCATTAGTCAGAGGGGGGGTAGGTTACTCTTCGGGGGGTTAGTGTGGACTTGTTGGGCCGAAGGGCCTGTTTCCACATTGTAGGGAATCTAATCATTCATATCTCTGAAGTGCAAAGAGACTTGGGAGCTTTAGTCCAGGATTCTCTCCAGGTAAACTTACAGGTTGAGTCAGTGGTTAGGAAGGCAAATGCAATGATGACATTTATTTTGAGAGGACTTGAATGTACTTCTGCGTCCCTATAAAGCTCTGGTCAAACCACATTTGGAATATTGTGGACAGTTTTGGGCCCCATATCTCAAGAAGGACATACTGGCCCTGGAGTGTGTTCAGCGGAGGTTCACAAGAATGGTGCCAGGAATGAAAAGCTTATCATATGAGGAATGTTTGAGGACTCTGGGTCTATACTCGATGGAGTTTAGAAGGATGTACACCTCGATCCCTCTGTACGTTGATGCTACTATGGGATCTGCCTTTTACTGTATACTTCCCTCCTGCATTAGATCTCCCAAAATGCATCACTTCGCATTTCTCTGGATTAAACTCCATCTGCCATTTCTCCACCCAAGTCTCCGACCTATCCACCCCCCCCCCCCCCAATTTTTCTATCATCCACAAATTTACTAATCAGGCCACCTACATTCTCCTTCCAATCAGTTATAAACGTTACACTCAACAGGGGTCCCAGCACTGATCCTTGCAGAACACTACTGGGCGGCATGGTGCTCGGTGGTTAACACTGCTGCCTCACAGCGCCAGGGACCTGGGTTCGATTCCACCCTTGGGCCATTGTTATGTGGAGTTTGCACATTCTCCCTGTGTCTGTGTGGATTTCCTTCCACAGTACAAAGGTATGCAGGTTAGGGTGAATTGCCTATGTTAAATTGCCCATAGTGTTCAGAGATGTGTAGGTTAGTTACATTAGTCATGGGAAATGTAGAGTAATAGAGTAGGTGGATGGGTCTGGGTGGGATTCTTTTCAGAAGGTCAGTGTGGACTTGTTGGACCAAATGGCCTGTTTCCACACAGTGAGGATTCGAAGATCTATGGTCACCACTGTCTCAGATCTCCAGTCAGAAAAACACACTCCCACTGCGACTCTGTCTTCTGTGACTTAGCTCTGAAAATGTGTTGCTGGAAAAGCGCAGCAGGTCAGGCAGCATCCAAGGAGCAGAAGAATCGACGTTTCGGGTATGAGCCCTTCTTCAGGAATCCTGAAGAAGGGCTTATGACCGAAACGTCGATTCTCCTGCTCCTTGGATGCTGCCTGACCTGCTGCGCTTTTCCAGCAACACATTTTCAGCTCTGATCTCCAGCATCTGCAGTCCTCACTTTCTCCTTCTGTGACTTAGCCAGGTATTCATCCTGGAGACAGTGAGGTCTGCAGATGTGGGAGATCAGAGTCAAGAATGTGGTACTGAAAAGCACAGCAGGTCAGGCAGCATCCGAGGAGCAGGAGAGTTGATGTTTCGGGCATAAGTTCTTCATCAGGAATGTGGGGTGGGAGGTGGGGAATGGGGCTGAGAGCTAAATAGGAGTGAGAGGTGGGGCTGGGGCAGGGTAGCTGGGAAGGTGATAAATGAGTGAAGGTGGGAGGCATGATGGTGATAGGTCGGAGAGGAGGGTGGAGCGAATAAGTGGGGAGGAAGATGGACAGGCAGAACAGGTCATGAGGGCAGTGCTGAGTTGGAGGGTTGGATCTGGGATGAGGTGGGGCCAGGTGTTTTCTCTTCTATTGAGATTGAGAAGAGATTGAGAACCATCTCAAAAAGAATAAAGACAGAAAAGAGAAAAAAACTGTTTCAGCTGGGGCAGAGGGACTGAGTGAGGAACATCCCCACAAAAGGTGCTGGGATCAAGAGAGAGCTGCAGCCACAGGACACACAAAAAACAACAATGTCCAAGAAATGGAACTGAGATTGCTACATGGCAAGGTCTGAATTAAACACTGAATTCAACAAAATATTCAACTTTCACTTAGACTGTAACATGAGGCGAAAGTCAGAACCATACATTGACCCAGGTCACCCTCCACACTGTTCCCATCAAACCCTCCCAGGACAGGGACAGCATGGGGTCATATACAGAGTAAAGCTCCCTCTACACTGTCCCCCTATCAAACCCTCCCAGGACAGGGACAGCATGGGGTCATATGCAGAGTAAAGCTCTCTCTACACTGTCCCCCCATCAAACCCTCCCAGGACAGGGACAGCATGGGGTCATATACAGAGTAAAGCTCCCTCTACACTGTCCCCCCATCAAACCCTCCCAGGACAGGGACAGCATAGGATCATATACAGAGTAAAGCTCCCTCTATCTTGTTTCAAGAAATACTTTGAGGTCAATGTGGTTGAATGCAGTTCAGGTTCAGCAACGGTTTGGTGCAGGACAAATGTAATATGGAAAAGTGGAGCTTTCCTGAGCTGAGCTCTGGCTTGCTCACAGACAATGTTTGAGTTCTTATGAACTCTGAGCAGGAAGGCACAGGGCAATGAAGGTGAGAGATTACTTTTCTAAACTGGTTTGAATGCAGAAACTTACATTGCTCTCTGAAAGTATGGTGCACAAACCTTACCTTCCTGTGTCTGAGCGTGGTCTGTCATTGACAGTAGGAGAGCTGAGACCATGGGAATGAAGCCAAATTGCTCCATGACATCTCAGTCTGTCTTTGCGGAACAGGTTTGCTGTGGACTATCCCATCAGAATGTCTCTATCAGCGAGTCTCCTTTTATTTTGAGAGTTTATAATGACGCTGCAGGAGAGTTGACCAGTTGTCACAGTGAGATTAGGAGTTTGCGTCATTTTCTGGAGATCACACTGCACTTTATCAAACAACTGACAACAACGTCTCAGCCCAGGTTCCTCTCATTCTAATCTGCCAGTTGCAGGGCAACGGAAGTTTCTTCATAATATTCCTGATTCTCACAGTTCAATTTATAAAATATTTCACGCTTGGCATATGTTGCATGAACAGAAATGTAATGGTGAAAAACCAAAAATTTGAGAAATTTGACACCATAGTACCAGGTTAAATTCTGATGGACTGAGCAACCACTAGACTAGGTTTGTATCTGCTTGGTTTCTGAGTTACCCCCTGGTCTTTCTGAGGGAAATAATGGGAAGCTGCCTGTTCTGTCTGGGTCAGCACTCACTGTATTATTTTGCATAGAGGCACTGGGTAACAGCTCTTCATCTGAGGCAATATTGTAGCTGGGCTGGAATTTTAACTATCACAGACCATTGTTAACACAACATCAGAAGGGCAGTAGGTGTCATTTCTGCCTTAGCTTTTTGCTGGTTTCCATGTGATTTCAATTCAAACTTTCCAGCAACACCCAGGAAGATGAGGGTGAGGGAAGGTTGGGATTATTGAACATCATCTTCACATCAGAATGAAACAGGTCTGAGCTGAGCAGGAAAAGAATGTCCTGGACAAAAAAGTTACAAATCACACAACACCAGATTATAGTCCCAACAGGTTTATGTGGAAGCACTAGCTTTCGGAGCACTGCTCTGTCATCCTTCACAACCATCTGATGAAGGAGCATCGCTCCGAAAGCTAGTGCTTCCAATCAAACCTGTTGGACTATAGCTTGGTGTTGTGTGATTTGTACTGAAAATGTGTTGCTGGAAAAGCGCAGCAGGTCAGGCAGCATCCAAGGAGCAGGAGAATCGACGTTTCGGGCATGAGCCCTTCTTCAGGAATGCTCCTTGGATGTTGCCTGACCTGCTGCGCTTTTCCAGCAACACATTTTCAGCTCTGATCTCCAGCATCTGCAGTCCTCACTTTCTCCTTGTGTGATTTGTAACTTTGTACACTCCAGTCCAACACTGGCTCCTCCAAATCTGGACAAAAATGGATTTCCTCATCATGAGCACAGCCTTCCCGCCCAGCTGAGTGTGTAGTGTCATGGGAACACCACAGATACAGTCATTTAGAGCATTGGTAACAAAGACCTGAATCCCATCACCCCAACTAGTGAAATTTGAATAAAATTCAAAAAAATCTAGAACTAGAAACTCAAATCATTAAATGTGGATTGTCGTAAAACCTGAGCTGGTTCACTGAAATCTTGTAGAGAAGGGAACAACTGTCCTCAACGGGTCTGACCCACATGTCACATGTGACCCCAACATTGAGGTTGACTCTGAAACATGCCGAGTCAAAACGTGTGGCGTTGGAAAAGCACAGCAGGTCAGGCAGCATCTGAGGAGCAGGAGAGTCAATGTTTCAGGCATAAGCCCTTCCTGATGAAGGATCCTGGCCTGAAAGGTCGACTGTCCTGCTCCTCAGATGCTGCCTGACCTGCTGTGCTTTTCCAGCACTATATATTTTGACTCTAACTCTCAGCATCTGCAGCCCTCACTTTCTCCTGCTCTCTGAAACATGTGAAGCTCATCAGTTCAGAGGATGGGACAGTAAATGCTGGCTCATAATTCCTCAAAACAAATTAAAATGCAAAGCATTTATTGAGAGCACAAAGGAGGGACACAGGTGTCATTCAAATTAAAGTTTTGCTTGCAAATATTTCTCATGAGATCAGTTTGATTTGGGTCACATGGGTGTTACTTTTATATCAGAGGACTCCAGGTCCTGACTCACCTTCTGCCGGCTGCTCCTTGCTGGTGACAGGAAGCTTTAGGAGCACCTCTGTTACTGGGGAAAGAACAATGTCAGGTTCCTTTGTTGAATGTTTGTGTTAGTGCCTGTGGTTGTACTCACTGCTCTATGACACATTGCTCAGCTGGCCCTCCCTTCAAGGTGTTGTGAGGGACTTTGTCAGAGAACCCTCAGCACCTAATGGAAATGTAATTGATGATGACCTCAAAGCTGTTTCAGTGCTCGTCCAGGCAACCCCTTGTAGTGGAGACATATTTGGACAGTCACTATCTACAGCCCTCCTTTACAGACACGTTGTCCCTACACCTCATCAATATTCAGGATACCAGGCCCTTCCCTCCTCCACTTCTATCCCACTCCCTCTCATCACTGACTCATTGTTGCCAGTCTATTGCCTCCTGAGCATAGAGACAACTGTAAAGAGGCAGCTGGTGAATGCCATTTTGAAACAACCATGAACTGGTAGCTGACCATTCCTCATGAATCATTGACTCAAACATGAATGGAGTTTTGCAATTCCACAGAAATTTGATATAATTGGGTATTTATACAAACAAATATATTAGAAGCAGGAGCAGGCCATTGGCCCCTCAAGCCTGCAACCCCATTCCAATAAGATCATGACTGATCTGTTTCTGTTTCTGTTTTGAATTCAGCATTCCCACCCACACACCCCCAATAACCCATGATACTCTGCCTAACAAGGATCTCTTTACCTCTGTCTTAATTTCCATTGACCGCCATCTCCACCCACCTCCTGGGACAGTGAGTTCCAAATACTCCCTGTCTCTGCCCTAAAACAGTGATCCCTAATTTGAAAACAGTGGCCCCCTGTTTCTGGACAGACCCACAAGAGGAACCATCTTTCCCACATCCACTTTGTGCAGACCATTCAGGATCAATCCGGTCACCCCTCACCCTTCAAAACTCCAGGAGAGACAAATCTGGCCTGACTAACTCGTGAGGTCCAACGCCGAGAGTCTGCAAATTCATTTCAAGTAAGAAGCCAACACAACAGGATGTGAGGCCAAACACATTACACTCACAATGCAGGCTCAAAACTTTCAGCTGCCTTCTTCCCCCCATCCCTCCCCCGCTTCTGCCCTGCCCCCCCCCCCCTTATCCCCCTTTCCCACCCCTCACATTCCCCACTCCTTCAAGAGTGAGCAGCTAAACAAAGTTCCATTTAAGAGCCAATGTGATTGGATGTGGATGGATGGTACTGACTGGTGGCAATAAAGTGGCTATGAAACAGAAACAGTATCACTGACTGGGCCAGTCTTTATAGCATGTCCCTAATTGCCCTGGAGAGGCTGATGATGAACTGTTTTGTTGAATAGTTGGGCTGTGTGCGGTGTAAGGACATACACAGGCATGTTAGGTTTAGAAGGTGCAGTCAATGGAGCCTGGGAGAGTTGCTGCAGGGTATCTTGTAGATAGTACACACGGCTGCTACTGTGTGTCGGTGGTGGAGGAGTGGATATTTGGGGATGTGGTGCCAATCAAGTGACTGATTTGTTCTGGATGGTGTCAAGTTTCTTGTGTGTTGTTGGAGCTGCACCCATCCAGGCAAGTGGGGAGTATTCCATCACACTCCTGACTTGTGCCTTATAGTTGGAGAACAGGCTTTGGGGAGTCAGGAGGGGAGTTACTCGCTGTAGTATTTCTAATCTCCAACCTGCTCTTAGCATCATAGAGTCATAGAGATGGACAGCATGGAAACAGACCCTTCGTTCTGACTTGTCCATGCAGACTAGATATCCTAAACTAATCTTCTCCCATTTGTCATCACCTGGCCCCCGCATTCCAATAAACCCTTCGTATTCATATACCCATCCAGATGCTTTTTAACTGCTGCAATTATACCAGCCTCCATCACTTCCTCTGGCAGCTCATTCCATACAGGTACCACCCTCTGCGTGAAAAAGTTGCCCCTTAGATCTCTTTTATATCTTTCCCTTCTCACCTTAACCTATGCCCTCTAGTTCTGGACTCCCCGACCCCAGGGAAAAGACTTTGCCTATTTACTCTATCCATGCCCCTTATGATTTTGTAAACCTCTATAAGATCAACCCTTAGCCTCCGATGCTCCAGGGAAAACAGCCCCAGCCTGTTCAGCCTCTCCCTGTAGCTCAGATCCTCCAACCCTGGCAACATCCTTGTAAATTTTTTCTGAACCCTTTCAAGTTTCACAACATCTTTCTGATAGGAAGGAGACCAGAATTGCACACAATATTCCAACAGTGGCCTAACCAATGTCCTGTACAGCCGCAACATGACCTCCCAACTCCTGTACTCAATACTCTGACCAATAAAGGAAAGCATACCAAACGCTGCCTTCACTATCCTATCTACCTG
>NC_057740.1:43565572-43575783 GCF_004010195.1 Chiloscyllium plagiosum
CACTACACCTCCAATTTTGGTGTCATCTGCAAACTTACTAACTGTACCTCTTATGCTCGCATCCAAATCATTTATGTAAATGACAAAAAGTAAGGACCCAGCACCGATCCTTGTGGCACTCCACTGGTCACAGGCCTCCAGTCTGAAAAACAATCCTCCACCACCACCCTCTGTCTTCTACCGTTGAGCCAGATCTGTATCCAAATGGCTAGTTCTCCCTGTACTCCATGAGATCTAACCTTGCTAATCAGTCTCCCATGGGGAACCTTGTCAAACGCCTTACTGAAGTCCATATAGATCACATCTACTGCTCTGCCCTCATCAATCCTCTTTGTTACTTCTTCGAAAAAACTCAATCAAGTTTGTGAGACATGATTTCCCACGCACAAAGCCATGTTGACTAATACATATAAATCCTGTCCCTCAGGATTCCCTTGAACAACTTGCCCACCACTGAGGTCAGGCTCACCGGTCTATAGTTCCCTGGCTTGTCTTTATCAGCCTTCTTAAACAGTGGCACCACGTTTGCCAACCTCCAGATTTCCGGCACCTCACCTGTGACTATCGATGATACAAATATCTCGGCAAGAGGCCCAGCAATCACTTCTCTAGCTTCCCACAGAGTTCTCGGGTGCACAGAGTTCTCAGGTCCTGGAGATTTATCCACTTTTATGTGTTTTAAGACATCCAGCACGTCCTCCTCTGTAATATGGACATGTTTCAAGATGTCACCATCAATTACCCCACATTCTATATCTTCTATGACCTTCTCTAAGGTAAACATTGATGTGAAATACACATTTAGTATCTCCCCCATCTCTTGCAGCTCCACACCATGGCTGCCTTGCTGATCTTTGAAGGGCCATTTTCTCTCCTTCGTTACCCTTTTGTCCTCTGAATTCTCCTTAACCCTACTTGCCAAAGCTATCTCATGTTCCCTTTTGTCCTTGTGATTTCTCTTTTACATATATTCCTACTGCCTTTATACTCTTCTAAGAATCATTCGATCTCTGCTGTATATACCTGATATATGCTTGTAGCCACTGTGTTTATGTCGGGAGTCCAGTTGAGTTTCTGATTAAGGGCTGAGATTGGTAATTAGGAGGAAGAGTTTTTATAGGATCAATGCAGGGACCCTGCTTCTGCCAGAACTGCACTCTCTAGTCAGAGACAGAATTCGTCAAAAACAGCAGATTAGGGTGTGGTAGATGTAAATACAAAGGCTTGTGATAAAATACTAGACCATATGAATATGTTTGCAGAATGGGTGTGTATTGTTAAGTTTGATTGTGATAGGAAGAACATATACGCCCCAGTCACCTTGGAAACAGTGTCTCAGTGTTGCAGAGGATCAAGTGCAGAACCTGAGAGAGCAGGCTTCCTTAATGCTGTCCTCTCAGTAAGACAGCACTGACCAACTGCTCCATTCTGCCCCAGCTCCTCAACAATGCCAAAGGCCTTTTACTTCACATTCAGCTGCTAGGTCTTCAGTTTCCTGAGCCTCCGTGGGCCAGTGAGGATGTAGGTATGGGATATGGGGTGGGGGTGAGGGGGTAACATTCCTGCCCTGTGGGGTATTGCTGCTTCTCAATGATTTGCCCATCGCAGCTTTTGGAGAGAGTTCAGGCAGAATCTGTCTTTGCTGATTCACTCTCCCTGAATTCACCCGGAATTCACCCCAAATTCACCTGGAGTGTGGCGTCGGAGAGGGGGAACTGAGGCTGTAACCTCTTCCCCCAACATCTCACCATCTCCTGATCACATCCTCACCCCCACCCAGTCCCCCCCCTCCCAATACTCAGCACCCCCACGCCTCCCAGCCCCATCTGTCCATCAGGTTGAAAGCTGAAGCTGTAACCCTCCATGAGTTATTCCTGCTGATTTGCTCCATGAGTCAGCATTCCCAGCAAATCCGAACCTGGAATTCCATTTGTTGCAACTTCCGATTAGAGGGGACCACAGTGAGTACAGGAGACAGTTCCCAAGGGGCTGTGTCCCACTGGGCCTCTGAGTTCAAACTTACTTTTTAAAAATCAATGAGTCTTAACAGTTTGATGAATGGATTTATTAAGCTAGCAATACAAATGATAGCATTCCATATTACACATTGTAACGACAGCTAGTTACTGAAAATGGTTCCCATTCTTACAGCAGCGTTTTACTGTATCACTATCATCACTTCCTTTCCCTCTATCAGCACCAATCACACAGGGCTTTGCCTGAAGTTGTTAACCGGAGGAGAGAATTGAACTTTTTTTGATCAACACTCACTCAATATAATTCTATCTAAACTATAACCCTCCACCTGATGTTGAGAGTGTTTGATTATATGAAGAAACTGCCCTTTGGAACATGAGACATAATCGTGTTTTAATAATCCCACTTTAATCACCTTTTTAACAGCAACTGAGCCACCCACATCTTCTGGAGGCCTATCCCTTAATTGTTGAGTAAACTGGTTCAGTAACTTAAATCTCCACCTCGGTTAGTTTACTTTGTTCCAAAACAGAGAGAGATGTTTTGATGCAAACTAAAAGTGGAACAGAGTGAGCTGGGTTCAGTGTTTATATCTTAGAAATGATCACCTGTCCAGATAATTTGTCAGGGACTGGATTTTCAGACAAGCATCTGCTGAGGTACTTATAGAAAAAGCAGCTTCCAGAACATTCAGAGAGAAGCCAGGGATTTCCTGGGTGGCTGTGTGACCCCAGTTGGGAGTTTGATGAAATCTGGGAATGACCTGAGCACATGTTTCAGACGGGGACAGTCCCAAGGAGGTTCCTGGCATCATTGGTCAATGTGTCAGACCGTGGGTGACAGTGGTTCACCGGGACTATTGCTCCCTGTTTGACCAGAGACAATATCTCTCTCCCAAAAGGCTTGTGTCACTCAATTTGAAAATCCAGTCAGAATGATGCGGGTGGCACATATTCACTTTGTATTCAATGTAATGGGAATGGCACTCGACGAATATATCAGAGGGTCTGCGGTAATATTCTAGGATTGGGGTTCAAATCCTATCACAGCAGCTGATGAAACACACATTCAATTAATAAATCTGAATTAAAACATTGCCTTTTTACACAGATCAGGACAGCAATCGACAATCGCTATCAATTGCTTCAGTAACATCCTTTAGGGAAGGAAATGTGTTGTCCTTACCTGGATTGGACTACATGTGACTCCAGACCCACAGCAATGTTCACTCTGAACGGACCCCTGAGTAATTAGGGATGGGCAGTAAATGTTGGCCTAGTCAGTGAAAGAATGAAGAAATTGCCTGCGTTTCTCATTACTCCAGAGTGAAAAACAAGTGAGAATTTCAGAGTCATCTGTTTGATAGGATATGTCTGGAGGCATCATTCTGTGGGGAACAAGGTGCAGCCATGGTGAGGGGATTACTCAAGGAACACAATCAATTCAAGGTTGAAGTGATGACAGTGTACCTCCCAGTCCCAGAGCAAAGTTGTCTCGAACCTGTCATCATCAGCTGTCCTACCCTAATACTTGCCAAACTCGATATTCCTCCCACATTCTCGGCAGCTCAACCAGCCGTAGCGGGAGAAGCAGATGCACTTGGATCTCACTGTCAAGAATGGACTGAATGGCCTTCTGTCCTGAAATCACTCTATTTACACAGCCCACTCCCACATCCATAACAGGCATCAATCCCTCGAGCTGCTCACTCACTCTCCTCACGGACATCGACAAAGCACTCACCCATTTTTAGTTTGAGTCAGCAGATTATATTTGATAACTCAATCTGAGTTATGTGTAGCCTTCTCTGTCTGGGGCTTCTCAGTTTCAACAGGCACTAGTGATCCGAGATATAATCTGACATTAACCAATAGTGAAAGATGCAATCACTGAGAAAAATAACAAATTTGAAAATGGGACAAGTTTGACTACCCATATCTTCAGTGATGTGTCATAGTCATAAAGCTGGTCCGAGTCTCTGATTGGCTCAGAAAGAGCAATGGACTGGTCAGAGAGTGTGCGATTCACAAATGGGAGAGAATGATGTGGTTACTCTCCACAATCCACATGACTGCCTGCTCTATATCCATGACTGCGTTGCCAAATACCAGACTGATGCCATTTACAAGTTCGTTGATGATACCACCACGTTCGGTTGAATCTCAGATGGCAATGAAACAGACTACAGACGGGAGGTGGAAGACCTGGAAAAATGGTACACTGAGACCAACCTAGCTCTCAATGCTGGCAAAACCAAGGAACTTGGAGAAAGTGAAGTCACATGGTGTGCAGAGTGTTCTAGCAGGTGGATAAAGAACTGGTTGAGCAACAGGAGACAGAGAGTAGTAGTTGAAGGGAGTTTCTCGAAATGGAGAAAGGTGACCAGTGGTGTTCCACAGGGGTCAGTGTTGGGGCCACTGTTGTTTGTAATATCCATAAATGATCTGGAAGAGGGCACTGTTAGTATGATCAGCAAGTTTGCAAATGACATGAAAATTGGTGGAGTAGCAGAAAGCATAAGGGACTGTCAGAGAATACAGGAGGATATAGATAGACTGGAGAGTTGAGTGGAAAAGTGGTAGATGGCTTTCAATCCAGGCAAATGTGAGGTGATGCATTTAGGGAAGTCTAATTCTAGAGCGAATTATACAGTAAACGGAAGAGCCTTGGGGAAAGTTGATGGGCAGAGAGATCTGGGAGTGCAGGTCCATTGTACCCTGAAGGTTGCTGCACAGGTGGATAGAGTGGTCAAGAAGGCATATGGTATGCTTGACTTCATTGGACGGGGTATTGAGTATAAGAGCTGGCAAGTCATGTTAAAATTGTACAAGACATTGGTTCGGCCGCATTTAGAATACTGTGTACAGTTCTGGTCGCCACATTACCAAAAGGATGTGGACGGTTTGGAGAGGGTGCAGAGAAGGTTTACGAGGATGTTGCCTGGTATGGAAGGTGCTAGCTATGAAGAGAGGTTGAGTAGGTTAGGATTGTTTTCACTAGAAAAAAGGAGATTGAGGGGGAACCTGATTGAGGTTTACAAAATCATGAAGGTTATAGGCAGGGTCAATAGAGATAAGGTTTTTCCCAGGGTGAGAGATACAATAACGAGAGGTTACGCTTTCAAGGTGAGAGGTGGAAAATTTAAGGGGGATACACGGAGGGTGGTGGGCATTTGGAACGCATTGCCAGCAGAGGTGGTAGAGACAGGCACAGTAGATTCATTTAAGATGCATCTGGACAGATGCATGAGTAGGTGATGAGCAGAGGAATACAGATGCTTAGGAATTGGGCTTCAGGTTTAGACAGTACATTTGGATCAGCTCAGGCTTGGAGGGCCGAAGGGCCTGTTCCTGGGCTGTAAATTTTCTTTGTTCTTTGTTCTTTGATATCATTATAGACTTTCGGCGGTATGTTACTCATGCCCCCCCTACACATTAACAGCACAGAGGTGGAACGAGTGGAGACCGTCAAGCTCCTGGGAGTGGTCTTCTACAACAAGCTTTCTTGGACACTTCATGTGGACGCACTGGTTACAAAGACCCAACAATGTATTTTCTTCCTCAGGCAGCTGAGAAAATTTGGCATGATGGCGAATACCCATGCCAAATTTTATAGGTGTGCCATCGAGAGCGTTCTGTCTGGATGTATCACTACCTGATATGGCAACTGTACCATTCAAGATTGGAGACGGTTAGAGAGAGTGGGGAACTCGGCCCGGACAATCACAAAGGCCAACCTCCCATCTATAGAATCCATTTACCAGTCCCGCTGTCAAGGAAAGGCCGCCAGCATTCTCAAAGATCCATCCCACCCTGGCACTGTTTTTCTACAACCCCTACCATCGGGGAGAAGGTACAGAAGCCTGAACACATGTACCAGCCGGTTTCGAAACAGTTTCTACCCGACTGTTGTTAGAATACTGAATGGACTCACAAACTCTTAACATTCACCTGTATCTGTGGTTTTGTTTTGCCGCTGTTTACCTATTATTTACTATGTATGCTACTTAACTCTGTGATCAGCCTGTGTTGCTCGCAAGACAAAGCTTTTCACTGTGCCTCGGTACATGTGACAATAAATTCAATTCAATTCAAAGAGGAGCTAGTCAGAACAAACTGCTCAGATCTTTTTCCAGAATCTTCACGCTTCTCTGCTTTGCAAAGAATCATGTTTGTGACTTCATTCTGAAATTCCTCAGAAATATAATAATAGATGAAAGGGTCAAGGCAGCTATTGAAGGTGCTGAGCAGAAGGCAGATCAGATAGAGTAAATACAGGTCATTGCTGTCAGTGAGGTGGATCGGTGAGTGATGTACCAACAGAGTTATATTACTGGGAGTGAAACATATCAAAAACACAGTCAGTACCAACACCATGGTCATTATAGCTTTAGAATACTTGCTTTCTTCCAATATCAATGATCTGACGATAGACAGGTAACAGAATATAGTAATAAGAGACGGAATAAAAAACCCAAACACAACCAAACACAAAAAGTAGTAAAAAAAATAATCAGTGACCAATGATGTTGGTAAAGCATCATGGCAGGTGGTGATGTTGAGGTTCTGGATTGGATAGGTCTGTCTGCGGAGGAGAAACGGTAACATGGCAACGACAACAAGCAGCCAAATCACACAACAGCTCCTGACAGCGAAGCCATTGTCCCGGAATCGCTTGGAGAGAAACGGGTGGACCAGAGCGAAGTATCTGTCCACACTGATGAAGGTGAGCAGCAGGATGGAGCAGTACATGTTCCCGTAGAAGAAGGCGGTCATTGTCCGACACAGAGCCTCACCAAAGAGCCAGTGGTTGCCCAGGAAGTGATAGTGAATTTTGAACGGCAGCACGAGGCACAGGAGCAGGTCAGCTACAGCCAGGTTCATCAGGAAGATGGTGGACGGTAATCGCTGGATCCTTTTGACCAAGACTAAAAGAGCCATCCCATTGGCTGGGAGCCCGATGCTCAGTATAACGCTGTAAACTGCAGGAATTATCACCGTGGTAATGGAACTAGTTAGATGGTCTTCCAGAGATTTCCACAGGCTACTGTCAGAACCGGTGTCAGGTAAATGAAAACTTCTCCCACGAGCCTGATGGACATCTGAACACAAAATGACATTTTTAATGTTAGCATTTAGTTATTTGTAAAAATTCCAAGAGTGTGGAATTTCCCTGCCTAAAGCTCTGAATATTGGGGATCAATTGGGAATTTTCGAGACTGAGATTTAATTGAGTAAACTATTTCCAAGAGATTTGAATAAAAGGTGGAGACCAGATAGAGGCCAGTCTGAATTTAACTGAAATGGTGTACCCATGATCCTCTGTTCCCATATCGTGTGAATGGAGAGGGAGCTGGTCAGTGGCTCAGTGGTTAACACTCTGCCTGACAGTGCCAGGGACCTGGGCTCAATGACACCTTCAGCAGTTTGCACATTCTCCCTGTGTCTGCATGGCTCTTCTCTCACAGCACAAAGATGTGTGGTTTAGGTGCAGTGGCTAAATTGCTCTGTTGTATGCAGGCTAGATGGGTTAGCCGTGGGAAAGTCAGGGTGATGGGGTGGGTCTGGGTGGAATGCTCTTCAGTGGGTCAGTGTGGACTTGATGGGCTGAATGACCTGCTTCTATGATCTTTATCTTGTTTAGTTTGGGACAGGAGGAGACCATTCAATCCCTCACTCCTGTTCAACCATTTCATTTAGAATCCAGCAGCTTTGAGGCTACATTTTCCTGACGTTGATTGTTTCAGCTTCAGACATTGATCTTGGTGTGAAGGTTACCTCCTGGCAATCACCAGGAATGCTGTCGAGGTGCCGGTGTAGAACTGGGGTGGACAAAGTTAAAAACCACACAACACCAGGTTATAGTCCAACAGGTTTAATTGAAAGGACCTTTGGTCTTTTTCCTGCTCCTCAGATGCTGCCTGACCTGCTGTGCTTTCCCAGCACCACTCTAATCTTGAGGTTTATTTGGAAGCATTAGCATCAGATGGTTGTGGAGCAGGACCAGAAGACACAGAATTTATAGCAAAAGGTTTACAGTGTTATCAAGTTGTAATTATATATTAAACAAACTTAGAACATAGAACAATACAGCGCAGAACAGGCCCTTCGGACCTCGATGTTACGCCGACCTGTGAACTATTCTCAGCCCATCCCCCTACACTATCCCATCATCATCCATGTGCTTATCCAAGGATTGTTTAAATCTCCCTAATGTGGCTGAGTTGACTACATTGGCAGGTAGGGCATTCCACGCCCTTACCACTTTCTGCGCAAAGAACCTGCCTCTGACATCTGTCTTAAATCTATCACGCTTCAATTTGTAGTTATGTCCCCTCGTACAAGCTGACGTCATCATCCTAGGAGAAAGACTTTCACTGTCTACCCTATCTAATTCTCTGATCATCTTGTATGTCCCTATCAAATCCCCCCTTAGTCTTCTTCTCTCCAATAGGAACAGACCCAAGTCTCTCAGCCTTTCCTCATAAGACCTTCCCTCCAGACCAGGCAACATCCTGGTAAATCTCCTCTGCACCTTTTCCAATGCTTCCCGAAATATGACAACCAGAACTGTACACAAGATTCCAAGTGCGGCTGCACTAGCGTTTTGTATAGTTGCAGCGTGATATTGCGGCTCCGGAACTCAATCCCTCTGCCAATAACACACCATATGCCTTCTCAACAGCACTATCCACCTGGGTGGCAACTTTCAGGGATCTATGTACATGGACTCCAAGATCCCTCTGCACATCCACACTATCAAGAATCTTTCCATTGACCCAGTACTCTCCCATCCTGTTATTCTTCCCAAAGTGCATCACCTCACATTTAGCTGCATTGAACTCCATTTGCCACCTCTCAGCCCAATTCTGCAGTTTATCCAAGTCCCCCTGCAACCTATAACATTCTTCCAAACTGTCCACTACTCCACCGACTTTAGTGTCATCTGAAAATTTACTAATCTATCCACCTATGCCTGTGTCTAAGTCATTTATAAAAATGACAAACAGCAGTGGTCCCAAAACAGATCCTTGTAGTAACCGGACTCCAGGCTGAATATTTTCCATCAACCACCACTCGCTGCCTTCTTTCAGAAAGCCAGTTTCTAATCCAAACTGCTAAATCACCCTTAATTCCAAATCTCTGCATTTTCTCCAACAGCCTACCATGTGGAACCTTATCAAACGCTTTACTGAAGTCCATAAATACCACGTCAACTGACCCACCCTCATCTACATGCTTGGTCACCTTCTCAAAAACCTCAATGAGGTTTGTGAGACTCAACCTGCCCTTGATGAAACCATGTTGACTGTCTGAAATCAAATTGTTGCTTGCTAGATGATTGTAAATCCTATCTCTTATAATCCTTTCCAAAACCTTTCCTACAACAGAAGTAAGGCTCATTGGTCTATAATTACCTGGGTCATCTCTATGCCCTTCTTGAGCAAGGGCACATTTGCAACCCTCCAGTCCTCTGGCGCTAAACCTGTAGACAATGACGACTCAAATATCAAGGCCAAAGGTCTTGATCAAAAGGAGTTCTCAAATTTACATATTAAAGGGCATAAACCAGCATATCCCATTCTAAAAGATGCAAGACTTAATCTAAATTTGTTTAATATGTTATTACAACTCGGTAACACTGTAACCCTTATGCTATAAATTCTGTGTCTTCTGGTCCTGCTCCACAACCACCTGATGAAGGAACGATGCTCCAAAACCTAGTGCTTCCAAATAAACCAGTTGGATTATAACCTGGTCTTGTGTGATTTTTAGTTTTGTCCACCCCAACACCGGCTCCTCCAAATCAATCCTGTCAAGATCACCCTTTAATCATCTAAACTCAATGTGAGGAAACTTTACAGAACTCTTAAATCAGTCAGATACTTTTCATTCATAAAAATGCAGGACTTTGATACAATATCCTATAAAGTTCTCCAATAGTGGAACAACTTTGGCCAGTGACATGAGAAGGTTGGTGCAGCTGTGGGACTGTGATAGTGGTGTGGGTAATCTGTGTGGGTCTGGGTGGTCTGGGTGGTCTGAGTGGGTCTGGGTGGGTCTGGGTGGTCTGGCTGGTCTGGGTGGGTCAGGGTGGTCTGGGTTGTCTGGGTGGTCTAGGTGGTCTGGGTAGGTCCGGGTGGTCCAGGTGGGTCTGGGTTGTCTGGGTGGTCTAGGTGGGTCTGGGTTGTCTGGGTGGTCTAGGTGGGTCTGGGTGGGTCTGGATGGTTGGGG
>NC_057740.1:43579088-43580360 GCF_004010195.1 Chiloscyllium plagiosum
TGGGGGGGGGGGGGGGGTCCATTTACTCTCACTCACAGTGTAGTCTGCAAACCTTCCCGTGCTGAGCAGATGTCTAGTGCAAGTATCGTAACAATACACAGCCAATTTTGCCATGTGTACCCGTGCTGGGCAGACGGTTCAGCTGAGAGAGAAATACACTGGCATAATCTGCACAGCTCTCCATGGCCTGCTACCTTGTCATGGTTAATGATGTCCTGGCTGCTTCTGTGAGGCAAATTCAGAATTGGATAGAACAAACAATTTTCATTGATTGAGCAATGCCTCAGTTCAATGTTATGCATTTCACGATCTGAACCTTCCAAAGTATTACTCATCCAGTTGCACCCAGTCCTCTGTCTTTTACTTTTCCTATGTTTGAACGGCATGTTCTCAAATAATTGTCTGTTTTTATCTTTCATGTGAATCTTTCTGTCCCTCTGCGTCTTTTTCTAGCTTTATTTCTTGGTTCCCTGGTGTAATAAGTGCTGGCGCTATAGAGCTCAGAAACAATGAAATGATATGTGTGACTTTCGACAATGTCTCATGCTTTGAAGTACGCCTTTGAAACTTGGTTTGTGCCTGTCCACTGATGGTCTGTGTTTGTCCCTCTCGGCTGATCTTGTGGTCATAACATAAGGAAGCCCCCCCGAGTATTATTGCAAAGGACCAGGTATCAAACGTGCAGCTGAGGAGTTTCGAAAGACTCATATCTTTGACAAGTTAGTAGTGCTGTTGGGGCTGGCTTGCTGGAGTTTGAGCTGTGAGCTGCCTCAGATATTAGGGAAAGCCGAAGGTTTGATGACCCAACTATGGATGGAGCATGAGGATTGTAGTGACAACATCTAGGCCTGTAACTGGAACAATAAATAGGGCAGAGATATGAAGCTCTGAAATCACGCAGTGAGTGTATGTGGAGAAAGAGATCTCCTGTACCTCTCTGTGTCTTTTCCTGTACCCATACACACACACTCACTCTCGTCCCCCTACACACTCGTGCTCGCCCCTCTCTCACACACAGGCACACACTGACACACACACACACGCCCACAGACACATTCACACTCATACTCTGTCTCCGTCCACACACACACTCCCTCTCTCTATCAAACACTCAAACAAAGATTCGCACCCACACTATCTCTCGCTCCACCCCAGCCACATTCTCTCAACCTCTGGCACACACACATTCACAGTCACACTCTTCCTCTCTCTCCCCAGCACACACATACGCTCCCACTCTCACACATGCATGTATATGTAAATCTATGTGGT
>NC_057740.1:43580860-43583821 GCF_004010195.1 Chiloscyllium plagiosum
AGATGCTGGAGATCAGAGTCGAAAGAGTGGTGCTGGAAAAGCACAGCAAGCCAGGCAGCATCTGAGGACCAGGAAAATCCCAGTTTCAGGTAAAGCACTTCATCAGGAATGAGGCTTAAGCCTGAAACGTTGACTCTCCTGCTCTTCGGATGTTACCTGACCTGCTGTGCTTTTCCAGCACCAAACATTTTGACTCACCAACACCGTGTACAAGCATACCAAGCCTTCCTTTATTTTATATTCCATTCCTAAAGGCCAACATTCCATTTGCCTTCCCAATTGCTTGTTGTTCCTGCATGTTTATTGTACCTACAGCAGAGGGACAGCAGTGATTTAGATTGGCAGCTCACTACCACCTTCTCAAAGGACAATTAGGGATGGGTAATAAATGCTGGACCAGCTGGTGACCCCCATGCCCCATGAATAAATAAAAAATGTAACATTTTGTGATTTAGACACAAGGACACCTAGATCTATCTGTATCAAGCATTCCTCAGTCTTATCACTATTCCTCAACACACAAACACACAACTCCGAAGCAGAAAGAGCCATTTGGCCTCCTCAGAGATGACTGATCTCTTGGTGTTTTGAATTCTGCATTCCCCTGATAACTTTCACTCCCAGCCAAGAATCCATCCACCTCCACCTTAAAAATATTGAAAGTCCCTCATCTCCATTCCCTTTCTTAGGCAAACTGTTCCAAAGTCACACAATTGTCCTGGTCTCTGTTTGAAAAGGGTTAGCAATAATTTTAAAACAGCACCCCCTGGTTATGGGCAGACCCACACAAGGGACAAGACCCCATGTCCACCTTGTCAACATTATTCTGGATCTTTAATCAGGTCCCCCTCACTTTTCCAAACTCCAGCCCAGTGTGTCCAACAGTTCCTCATTAGATAATCATTCCAGGTATCAATCCAGTCACCAAGTAACCAGCTATTACAGAATTGCAATCTCCAGACAGCTGTTTACTATAAACCCACAGACTCTCACACCAACCTGGACTACACCTCCTCCCACCAAGTATCCTGCAAGAACTCCATCCCATTCTCCTAAATCCTCCACCTCCGCCCCATCTGCTCAGACGAGAAGACATTCCACTCCCAAACATACTGGATGCCTACTTATTTCGAACAACATGCTTTTCCCTGCTCTGTCATCCAGATAGTCCTCCACCGCACCACCTCCATTCCCTGTTCCACTGCTCTAAACCTCCCTCCAAACGCAATAAAGACAGAGGTCCCATTGTCCTCACCTACCACCCCACCAGATCTTGCATCCAATAGATCATCCTTAAACACTCCCGCCAACTCCAATTAGACCCCACTGTCAGGACATCTTCCCCTCCCCACTTCTCTCTGTCTTCCACAAGGACTGTTCCCTTCATCTATCCATGGTCTCCCCACCAACACCCCCCAAAACCCCAGGTACCTTCCCCGCAACCGGCAAAGATGCAAGATCTGCCGGTATGCCGTCCCCCTCACCTCAATCTGGGGCCCCAAACAGTCCTTCCAAGTGAGGCAGAGGTTCACTTGCCTCGCTTCCGGTCTAGTTTACTGCATCAGGTGCTCCCGATGTGGTCTTCTCTACATCGGGGAGACCTAATGTAAACTTAGGGAACAGTTCGCTGAGCTTCGTAGCCAGGCCTGCAGGGGGCTGACTGGACCTCCCAGTCACTGCCCATTTCACTTCCCCATCCCACTCTTTTCAACATGACCATTGCCACAGCGAACCAGACCGCAAATTGGAGGGACATCTCATTTTCCACTTGGGCAGCCTACAGTCTGAAAAGACTCAACATTGCGTTCTCTAATTTCAGATAACCTCCCTCCCCATTCGGACTCTGTTCCCAGCCCCTCCTTGTCCCCTTTCACTCCTCCTTACCACCAACTGGATTCATTTCTCCCATTGACCAATCAGGTTGTACCCTCTACTGTCTCCACCTATCCCCACCTCATCACCCTGCCCCTCACCACCCCCTTTACCTGCAGCTCCCACACACCCACCCCCCAGTCTGGAAGAAGGGTTACACCCAAAACATTGACTTCTCCACCTCCTGATGCTGCCTGGCTGGCTGTGTTCCTCCAGCCTCCTGTTTGTCTCCCCTGGATTCCAGGATCTGCAGTTATTTTTTGTCTCTATTATAGAATCACAGTACTTTTATATTTCAAAAGGAGACCATAACCCTTCACATCGTTTCAATCCAAGTCATTACTCAATGACTTGGTCAGAGTATTAAGTACAGGAGTTGGGAGGTCATGTTGTGGCTGTACAGGACATTGGTTAGACCATTTTTTGAATATTGTGTGCAATTCTGGTCTCCTTCTGATCAGAAAGATGTTGTGAAATATGAAAGGGTATAGAAAAGATTTACAAGGATGTTGCCAGGGTTGGAGGATTTGAGCTATGGGGAGAGGCTGAACAGGCTGGAGCTGTTTTCCCCTGAGCGTCGGGGGATGAGGGGTGACTTTATTGAGGTTTATAAAATCATGAGGGGCATGGATAGGATAAATAGACAAAGTCTTTTCCCCACCCCTCCAACCGTAACAAGGACAGAACCCCCCTGGTGCTCACCTTCCACCCTACCAACCTTCACATAAACCAAATCATCCGCCGACATTTTCACCACCTCCAAACGGACCTCACCACCAGGGAGATATTTCTCTCCCCACCCCTTTCCGCCTTCCGCAAAGACCGTTCCCTTTGTGACTACCTGGTCAGGTCCACGCCCCCCTACGACCCACCCTCCCGTCCTGGCACCTTCCCCTGTCACCGCAGGATTTGCAAAACCTGCACCCACACCTCCTCCCTCACCTCTATCCAAGGCCCCAAAGGAGCCTTCCACATCCATCAAAGTTTTACCTGCACATCCACCAATATCATTTATTGTGTCCGTTGCTCCCAATGTGGTCTCCTCTACATTGGGGAGACTGGGCGCCTCCTCGCAGAGCGCTTTAGGGA
>NC_057740.1:43583827-43588733 GCF_004010195.1 Chiloscyllium plagiosum
TCCCCACCCCCATTCACCTATTGTACTCTATGCTACTTTATCCCCACCCACCCCCTCTCATTTATCTCTCCACCCTTCAAGCTCTCTGCCTCTATTCCTGATGAAGGGCTTTTGCCCGAAACATTGATTTTCCTGCTCCTCGGATGCTGCCTGACCTGCTGTGCTTTTCCAGCACCACTCTAATCTAAACACTTGGTTGGGATATCTGGTCAGCATGGATGAGTTGGACCGAAGGGTTTGTTTCCATGCTGGATATCTCTATGGTTCTGTGACTCTATGATCTTTTGAAAACTTTGAGCGAATCTGACTCTACCACATTTCCTTCCGTTAATATTGCTTCTTTTATTCTTGTTCCCAAAGTAAATACACTCACTGTTTGCATTCCATCTGTAAAACCTTCATGTGGTCACTTATTTTTATCCCTTTGCGGACTCTTCGCATCATCACCATTTGCTCTCCTTCGCATTGATCAGCAAATACAGTCACAGTTCACTAACCATGTAGCAATATTGAGAACTAGCCAAGTCCTAGGCTGTGATCCCCATAGCACTCCACAAGGCACAGTGTACGTCTGGAAAGGGCCCATTTATCCTGACTCTCTGCTTCTTGCCTATTAGCCTGTCCATTATCTGTGTGAATACAACACCAACAACAGCAGGAGCATGGATCTCACATATTACCCTTTAATACAGCTGCCTCTTGGAAATTCCAAAGCACCATACCACGGTTATCGATCTGCTCAGAGAACTTGAAACACACTTTTGCAAAACCCATCTTCACTCTGTTAATAAGATAAAATGTGAATCTTACCTTGTTCCGATTGGCTGAGTGCTGTGGGTAAGACTAACAGTGCAAGTAGAACAAGGTTTTGGTACGATGCTTTGGCCATGGGTGTGGAGCTTTTGGACTCTCAGGATGATCTGGCTGTCTAGTGGCTTTGTACGCTCTGTAACAGAGGAAACCTGACGTAAACACAGCTCGGCGATTTGACCGACAGGAAATCAACATCACAGGCTTATTAGGGGGCCAGGAAATTATCTTGCCTCTTGCACACAAAATGTTTATAATCTGGAGACTCATGCTGGTGGAAAGTAACGAACCAAAGAGTCAGGATTTGAGTTTTGTTTAGTCTTGTGTTCACTTTTAAAACAAAACCATTCCATAGCCAGCTTCTCATTTCCCCATTCAGCTTTGAGTGACTCACATATTAATTTTAACTTTTCTTAACCACCGTCAAGTATCTATTGCAAAGAGTTTGACCTAAGGGAGCACTGGCAGTAATTTTCACTTTGGATAATATTATGACCCAAGCAACATTAAAACTGTTCCTATTTTTCACCTAATCCTGGTCTTCATTCTCATTGACCTCATGAAGAATATGCTGCAAACAATTGGATTGTCTATTCTTGTCTGGGGGAGAGGAGGAACTTCCTGGACACAGCTTATCCTGTTTTACCAGGATTCCTGAAAGAAACGGGGCTTTCAACCTCTGTCAAACTGGCTTATAATTCACATCTTGTCCCGCTCAGACTCCCTCCACAAACATATTCACCAGCTGCCACAGCCTCGGGGTTTGAGTGATTCCAGCCCCACGAGTAACTGAGCCCCTGCAACAACACTGTTACTGCTGGTTATAAATCTCTCAGCTTCACAGGGAACATGCAGGAAGGTTTGCCAAATTGTGTCTCAGATACAGGATTGGTTAAAGGAGAGGACAGAAACGGGGCATTTTCAAGTTGGCAGCCTGGTAGGAGTGGAGAGCAACGGGGATCGGTGCTGGAGCCAAACATATTTAATAATCAAGATTAATGGTGTAAAAAAGGCACAAAGTGATGCATCAAAGTTTACTTTTGATAGAGTGCTAGGCAGAAAGGAGGAGGAGAATTCCCATAGGCTGCAAAGAAATATCGACACGTTCAGACACTGAGCAACAAGGTGAAACATGGAATAATGTGGACAACATGAAGTTAGTCTCACTTACATCGGGCAGTGTCTCAGGGACATCAGGCAGTGACTCGGGCATTGGGCAGTATATCAGGGACATCGGGCTGTAATTCAGGGACATTGGGCAGTGACTCAGGGTTATCGGGCATTGACTCAGGGACATTGGGCAGTGTCTCAGTGGCATCAGGCAGTATCTCAGGGACGTTGGGCGGTATCGCAGGGTCATCGGGCAGTGTCTCAGGGTCATCGGGCAGTATATCAGGGACATTGGGCGGTATCGCAGGGTCATCGGGCAGTGTCTCAGGGTCATCGGGCAGTATCTCAGGGTCATCGGGCAGTATATCAGGGACATTGGGCAGTGACTCAGGGACATCGGGCAGTGTCTCAGGGTCATCGGACAGTGTCTCAGGGACATTGGGCAGTGTCTCAGCGACATCAGGCAGTGTCTCAGGGACACCAGGCAGTATCTCAGGGGCATCGGGCAGTGTCTCAGGGGAATCAGGCAGTGACTCAGGGACATCGGGCAGTATCTCTGGGGCATCGGGCAGTGTCTCAGGGGCATCGGGCAGTGACTCAGGGACATCGGGCAGTGTCTCAGGGGCATCGTGCAGTGACTCAGGGACATCGGGCAGTGTCTCAGGGGCATCGGGCAGTGACTCAGGGACATCAGGCAATGTCTCAGGGTCATCGGGCTGTATCTCAGGTGCATCAGGAAGTGTCTCTGGGGTATCAGACTGTGTCACTGGGGCATCAGGCAGTGTCTCAGCGTCATCGGGCAGTGTCTCAGGGTCATCAGGCAGTGACTCAGGGATATCGTGCAGTGACTCAGGGACATCGGGCAGTGTCTCAGGGTCATCAGGCAGTATCTCAAGGTCAACAGGCAGTGACTCGGACATCAGGCAGTGTCTCAGGGACATCAGGCAGTGTCTCTCGGACATTGGGCAGTATCTCAGGGACATCGGGCAGTAACTCAGGGACATTGGGCAGTGTCTCAGGGACATCAGGCAGTGTCTCAGGGACATCGGGCAGNACATCGAGCAGTGTCTCAGGGGAATCGGGCAGTGACTCAGGGACATCAGGCAGTATCTCAGGGGCATCGGGCAGTATCACAGGGACATCAGGCAGTGTCTCAGGGGAATCGGGCAGTGTCGCAGGGGCATCGGGCAGTGTCTCATGGGAATCGGGCAGTGACTTAGGGACATCGGGCAGTATTTCTGGAGCATCGGGCAGTATCACAGGGACATCGGGCGGTGTCTCAGGGTCATCGGGCTGTATCTCAGGTGATCAGGAAGTGTCTCTGGGGTATCGGACTGTGTCACTGGGGCATCAGGCAGTGTCTCAGCGTCATCGGGCAGTGTCTCAGGGATAACAGGCAGTGTCTCCAGGACACCGGGCAGTATCTGAAGGACATCGGGCAGTGTCTCAGGAACATCGGGCAGTATCTCAGGGTCATCAGGCAGTGACTCAGACATCAGGCAGTGTCTCAGGGACATTGGGCAGTGTCTCAGGGACATTGGGCAGTGTCTCAGGGGCATCAGGCAGTGTCGCAGGGTCATCGGGCAGTGTCTCAGGGACATCGGGTAGTGTCTCAGGGGCATCGGGCAGTGACTCAGGGACATCGGGCAGTGTCTCAGGAACATCGGGCAGTGTCTCAGGAGCATCGGGCAGTGACTCAGCGACATCGTGCAGTATTTATGGGGCATCGGGCAGTGTCTCAGGGACATTGGGCAGTGTGTCAGGGACATCGAGCAGTGTCTCAGGGGAATCGGGCAGTGACTCAGGGACATCAGGCAGTGACTCAGGGGCATCGGGCAGTATCACAGGGACATCAGGCAGTGTCTCAGGGGAATCGGGCAGTGTCGCAGGGGCATCGGGCAGTGTCTCATGGGAATCGGGCAGTGACTCAGGGACATCGGGCAGTATTTCTGGGGCATCGGGCAGTATCACAGGGTCATCGGGCGGTGTCTCAGGGTCATCGGGCTGTATCTCAGGTGATCAGGAAGTGCCTCTGGGGTATCGGACTGTGTCACTGGGGCATCAGGCAGTGTCTCAGCGTCATCGGGCAGTGTCTCAGGGTCATCAGGCAGTGACTCAGGGACATCGGGCAGTATCTCAGGGACATCGGGCTCTATGTTGAAACTTTATTGCTGGAACAGCACAGCAGGTCAGGCAGCATCCAGGGAACAGGAGATTCGACGTTTCGGGCACAGGCCCTTCTTCAGGAATGAGCAGAGAGTGTTCAGCAGGAGAAGATAAAAGGTAGGGAGGAGGGACTTGGAGAAGGGGAGTTGGAAATGTGATAGGTGGAAAGAGGTCAAGGTGAGGGTGATAGGTCGGAGTAGGATGGAGGCAGAGAGGTCAACAAGAAGACTGCAGGTCAGGAAGGCGGTGCCAGGCTGGAGGGATCCGGCTGAGACAACTGCCTTGTCAGATCCACACCCCCCACCGACCCAACCTCCACTCCCGGCACCTTCCCTTGCAACCACAGGAGGTGCAACACTTGCGCCCACACCTCCCCCCCCACTTCTCTCCAAGGCCCCAAAGGAAACTTCCATACCCGCCACAGATTCACCTGCACCTCCACCCACATCATCTACTGCATCCGCTGCAGCCGGTGTGGCCTCCTCTATATTGGGGAGACAGGCCGCCTACTTGCGGAGCGATTCAGAGAGCACCTCTGGGCCACCCGGACGAACCAACCCAACCAACATGTAGCACAGCATTTCAACTCCCCCTCCCACTCCACCGAGGATATGCAGGTCATTGGACTCAAACCACAACAACGCAACGGTCGGAGGAGGAGCGTCTTATCTTCCGACTGGGAACCCTCCAACCACAGGGGATGAACTTGGACTTCACCAGTTTCTTCATCCCCCCTCCCCCCACCTTGTCTCAGCCAAATCCCTCCAGCCCGGCACCGCCTTCCTGACCTGCAGTCTTCTTCTTGACCTCTCCGCCCCCA
>NC_057740.1:43588772-43591311 GCF_004010195.1 Chiloscyllium plagiosum
ACATCGGGCAGTATCTCAGGGACATCGGGCTCTATCTCATGGTCATCGGGCTGTGTCTCAATGACATCGGGCAGTGACTCTGAGACATTGGGCAGTGCCTCAGGGACATCGGGCAGTGTCTCAGGGACATTGGGCAGTGTCTCAGGGGCATCAGGCAGTGTCGCAGGGTCATCGGGCAGTGACTCAGGGAGACCTCACTTTCTCCTTTTCACATCGGGCTCTATCTCATGGTCATCGGGCTGTGTCTCAATGACATCGGGCAGTGACTCTGAGACATTGGGCAGTGCCTCAGGGACATCGGGCAGTGTCTCAGGGACATTGGGCAGTGTCTCAGGGGCATCAGGCAGTGTCGCAGGGTCATCGGGCAGTGACTCAGGGACATCGGGCAGTGTCTCAGGAGCATCGGGCAGTGACTCAGGGACATCGTGCAGTGTGTCAGGGGCATTGGGCAGTGTGTCAGGGACATCGAGCAGTGTCTCAGGGGAATCGGGCAGTGACTCAGGGACATCGGGCAGTATCTCAGGGGCATCGGGCAGCATCACAGGGACATCAGGCAGTGTCTCAGGGGAATCGGGCAGTGTCGCAGGGGCATCGGGCAGTGTCTCATGGGAATCGGGCAGTGACTCAGGGACATCGGACAGTATTTCTGGGGCATCGGGCAGTATCACAGGGACATCGGGTGGTGTCTCAGGGTCATCGGGCTGTATCTCAGGTGATCAGGAAGTGTCTCTGGGGTATCGGACTGTGTCACTGGGGCATCAGGCAGTGTCTCAGCGTCATCGGGCAGTGTCTCAGGGTCATCAGGCAGTGACTCAGGGACATCGGGCAGTATCTCAGGGACATCGGGCTCTATCTCATGGTCATCGGGCTGTGTCTCAATGACATCGGGCAGTGACTCTGAGACATTGGGCAGTGCCTCAGGGACATCGGGCAATGCCTCTGGAGCATCGGGCAGTATCGCAGGGTCATCAGGCAGTATCACAGGGTTATGGGGCAGTGACTCAGGGACATCGGGCGGTGACTTTGGGACATCGGGCAGTATTTCTGGGGCATCGGGCAGTATCACAGGGACACGGGGAGTGTCTCTGGGACATCGGGCGGTGTCTCAGGGTCATTGGGCTGTATCTCAGGGTCATCGGGCAGTGTCTCAGGGGAATCGGGCAGTGACTCAGGCATACCGGGCAGTGTCTCAGGGGCATCGGGCAGTGTCTCAGGGGAATCAGGCAGTGTCTGAGGGGCATCAGGCGGTGTCTCAGGGGAATCGGGCAGTGTCTCAGGGGAATCAGGCAGTGACTCAGGGACATCGGGCTGTGTTTCAGGGGCATCGGGCAGTATCACAGGGACATCGGGCGGTGTCTCAGGGGAATCAGGCAGTGACTCAGGGACATCGGGCAGTATTTCTGGGGCATCGGGCAGTCAGGGTCATCGGGCTGTATCTCAGGTGCATCAGGCAGTGTCTCTGGGGTATCGGGCCGTGTCTCTAGGGCCTCGGGCAGTGTCTCAGCATCATCGGGCTGTATCTCAGGGTCATCGGGCAGTGTCTCAGGGACATCGGGCAGTGAATCACGGGCATCGTGCAGTGACTCTGGGACATCCGGCAGTGTGACAGGGATATCGGGCAGTGTCTCCAGGACACCGGGCAGTATCTGAAGGACATCGGGCAGTGTCTCAGGAACATCGGGCAGTATCTCAGGGTCATCGGGCAGTGTCTCAGGGACATTGGGCAGTGTCTCAGGGTCATCGGGCTGTATCTCAGGGTCATCGGGAAGTGTCTCACGGACATCGGGCAGTGTCTCAGCGACATCGGGCAGTGAATCACGGGCATCGTGCAGTGACTCTGGGACATCGGGCAATGCCTCTGAAGCATCGGGCAGTATCGCAGGGAGATCGGGCAGTATTTCTGGGGCATCGGGCAGTATCACAGGGACATCGGGCAGTGTCTCAGGGACATCGGACAGTGTCTCAGGGACGTTAGGCTGTATCTCAGGGACGTTGGGCTGTATCTCAGGGTCATCGGGCAGTGTCTCAGGGACTGCGGGCAGTATATCAGGGACATTGGGCTGTATCTCAGGGTCATTGGGCAGTGTCTCAGCGACATTGGGCAGTGAATCACAGGCATCGTGCAGTGACTCTGGGACATCGGGCAGTATCTCAGGGTCATCAGGCAGTGACTTGGATATCAGGCAGTGTCTATGGGACATCGGGCAGTGTCTCAGGGACATCGGGCTGTATCTCAGGGTCATCGGGAAGTGTCTCAGGGTAATCGGGCAGTGTCTCAGGGACATCGGGTAGTGTCTCAGGGGCATCGGGCAGTGACTCAGGGACATCGGGCAGTGTCTCAGGAACATCGGGCAGTGTCTCAGGAGCATCGGGCAGTGACTCAAGGACATCGTGCAGTATTTATGGGGCATCGGGCAGTATCACAGGGACATTGGGCAGTGTGTCAGGGACATCGGGCAGTGTCTCAGTTGAATCGGGCACTGACTCAGGAGCATCGGGCAGTGACTCAGGGACATCGTGCAGTATTTATGGGGCATCG
>NC_057740.1:43596459-43597292 GCF_004010195.1 Chiloscyllium plagiosum
TATCTCAGGGTCATCAGGCAGTGTCTCAGGGACATCGGGCAGTGTCTCAGGGACATTGGGCAGTGTCTCAGGGGCATCAGGCAGTGTCTCAGGGTCATCGGGCAGTGTCTCAGGGACATCGGGTAGTGTCTCAGGGGCATTGGGCAGTGTCTCAGGGGCATCGGGCAGTGTCTCAGGGTCATCGGGCAGTGTCTCAGGGACATCGGGCAGTGTCTCAGGAGCATCAGGCAGTGACTCAGGGACATCGTGCAGTATTTATGGGGCATCGGGCAGTATCACAGGGACATTGGGCAGTGTGTCAGGGACATCGGGCAGTGTCTCAGGGGAATCGGGCAGTGACTCAGGGACATCAGGCAGTATCTCAGGGGCATCGGCCAGTATCACAGGGACATCAGGCAGTTTCTCAGGGGAATCGGGCAGTGTCGCAGGGGCATCGGGCAGTGTCTCATGGGAATCGGGCAGTGACTCAGGGACATCGGGCAGTATTTCTGGGGCATCGGGCAGTATCACAGGGACATCGGGCAGTGTCTCTGGGACATCGGGCAGTGTCTCAGGGTCATCGGGCTGTATCTCAGGGTCATTGGGCAGTGTCTCAGGGGAATCGGGCAGTGACTCAGGCATACCGGGCAGTGTCTCAGGGGCATCGGGCAGTGTCTCAGGGGAATCAGGCAGTGTCTGAGGGGCATCGGGCAGTGTCTCAGGGGAATCGGGCAGTGTCTCAGGGGAATCAGGCAGTGACTCAGGGACAGCGGGCAGTATTTCTGGGGCATCGGGCAGTATCAAAGGGACATCGGGCGGTGTCTCAGGGTCATCGGGCTGTATCTCAGGGTCAT
>NC_057740.1:43598627-43618860 GCF_004010195.1 Chiloscyllium plagiosum
GGGGCATCGGGCAGTGACTCAGGGACATCGGGCAGTGTCTCAGGGGCATTGGGCAGTGACTCAGGGACATCGGGCAGTATTTCAGGGGCATCGGGCAGTATCACAGGGACATCGGGCAGTGTCTCAGGGTCATCGGGCAGTGACTCAGGCATACCGGGCAGTGTCTCAGGGGCATCGGGCAGTGTCTCATGGGAATCGGGCAGTGACTCAGGGACATCGGGCAGTATTTCTGGGGCATCAGGCAGTATCACAGGGACATCGGGCAGTGTCTCTGGGACATCGGGTGGTGTCTCAGGGTCATCGGGCTGTATCTCAGGGTCATCGGGCAGTGTCTCAGGGGAATCGGGCAGTGACTCAGGCATACCGGGCAGTGTTTCAGGGGCATCGGGCAGTGTCTCAGGGGAATCAGGCAGTTTCTGAGGGGCATCGGGCAATGTCTCAGGGGAATCGGGCAGTGTCTCAGGGGAATCAGGCAGTGACTCAGGGACATCGGGCAGTATTTCTGGGGCATCGGGCAGTATCACAGGGACATCGGGCGGTGTCTCAGGGTCATCGGGCTGTATCTCAGGTGCAACAGGCAGTGTCTCTTGGGTATCGGGCCGTGTGTCTGGGGCCTCGGGCAGTGTCTCAGCATCATCGGGCTGTATGTCAGGGTCATCGGGCTGTGAATCACGGGCATCGTGCAGTGTCTCTGGGACATCAGGCAGTGTCACAGGGATATCGGGCAGTGTCTCCAGGACACCGGGCAGTATCTGAAGGACATCGGGCAGTGTCTCAGGAACATCGGGCAGTATCTCAGGGTCATCGGGCAGTGTCTCAGGGACATTGGGCAGTATCTCAGGGTCATCGGGCAGTGTCTCAGGGACATTGGGCAGTGTCTCAGGAACATTGGGCAGTATCTCAGGGTCATCGGGCAGTGTCTCAGGGACATTGGGCAGTGTCTCAGGGACATCGGGCAGTGAATCACGGGCATCGTGCAGTGACTCTGGGACATCGGGCAATGCCTCTGGAGGCCTCTGGAGCATCGGGCAGTATCGCAGGGACATCGGGCAGTATTTCTGGGGCATCGGGCAGTATCACCCGCACCAATCAACCACATCGCCCAGTGGCTCAACATTTCAACTCCCCCTCCCACTCTGCCGAGGATATGGAGGTGCTGGGCCTCCTCCACCGCCGCTCCCTCACACCAGACGCCTGGAGGAAGAACGCCTCGGAACACTTCAACCCCAGGGCATCAATGTGGATTTCAACAGTTTCCTCATTTCCCCTTCCCCCACCTCATCCTAGCTTCGAACCTCCAGCAACTCGATCCCTGACCTGTCCGGACTTGTCCGACCTGCCCAGCTCCTTTTCCACCTATCCACTCCACCCTCTCCTCCCTGACCTATCACCTTCATCTCCTTCCCCACTGACCTATTGTACTCTATGCCACTCTCTCCCCACCCCCACCCTCTCTCCACGCTTCAGGCTCTCTGCCGTTATTCCTGATGAAGGGCTTTTGCCCGAAACGTCGATTTTGCCTGTCCTCGGATGCTGCCTGAATTGCTGTGCTCTTCCAGCACCACTGATCCAGAATCTGGTTTCCAGCATCTGCAGTCATTGTTTTTACCTAGTATCACAGGGACATCGGGCAGTGTCTCAGGGACATCGGGCAGTGTCTCAGGGACGTTGGGCTGTATCTCAGGGTCATTGGGCTGTATCTCAGAGTCATCGGGCAGTGTCTCAGGGACATCGGGCAGTATCTCAGGGACATCGGGCAGTATCTCAGGGTCATCAGGCAGTGTCACAGGGATATCGGGCAGTGTCTCAGGGACATTGGGCAGTGTCTCAGGGGCATCAGGCAGTGTCTCAGGGTAATCGGGCAGTGTCTCAGGAACATCGGGTAGTGTCTCAGGGGCATCGGGCAGTGACTCAGGGACATCGGGCAGTGTCTCAGGAACATCGGGCAGTGTCTCAGGAGCATCGGGCAGTGACTCAGGGTCATCGGGCTGTATCTCAGGTGATCAGGAAGTGTCTCTGGGGTATCGGACTGTGTCACTGGGGCATCAGGCAGTGTCTCAGCGTCATCGGGCAGTGTCTCAGGGATATCGGGCAGTGTCTCCAGGACACCGGGCAGTATCTGAAGGACATCGGGCAGTGTTTCAGGAACATCAGGCAGTATCTCAGGGTCATCAGGCAGTGACTCGGACATCAGGCAAGTGTCTCAGGGACATCAGACTGTGTCTCTCGGGCATTGGGCAGTATCTCAGGGACATCGGGCAGTGACTCAGGGACATCGGGCAGTGTCTCAGGGACATCAGGCAGTGTCTCAGAGACATCGGGCAGTGACTCAGGAACATCGGGCAGTATCTCAGGGACATCGGGCAGTGTCTCAGGGTCATTGGGCAGTATCACAGGGACATCGGGCAGTGTTTCAGGGACATCGGGCAGTGTCTCAGGGTCATCGGGCTGTATCTCAGGTGCATCAGGAAGTGTCTCTGGTGTATCGGACTGTGTCACTGGGGCATCAGGCAGTGTCTCAGCGTCATCGGGCAGTGTCTCAGGGACATTGAGCAGTGACTCAGGAACATCGGGCAGTGTCTCAGGGTCATTGGGCAGTATCACAGGGACATCGGGCAGTGTCTCAGAGTCATCGGGCTGTATCTCAGATGCATCAGGAAGTGTCTCTGGGGTATCCGAATGTGTCACTGGGGCATCAGGCAGTGTCTCAGCGTCATCGGGCAGTGTCTCAGGGTCATCAGGCAGTGACTCAGGGACATCGGGAAGTATCTCAGGGACATCAGGCATTATCTCAGGGACATCAGGCTCTATCTCAGGGTCATCGGGCTGTGTCTCAATAACATCGGGCAGTGACTCTGGGACATTGGGCAGTGCCTCAGGGACATCGGGCAATGCCTCTGGAGCATCGGGCAGTATCGCATGGTCATCAGGCAGTGTCACAGGGATATCGTGCAGTGTCTCCAGGACACCGGGCAGTATCTGAAGGACATCGGGCAGTGTCTCAGGAACTTCGGGCAGTATCTCAGGGTCATCAGGCAGTGACTCGGTCATCAGGCAGTGTCTCAGGGACATCGGGCAGTGTCTCAGGGACATCGGGCAGTGTCTCAGGGGCATCAGGCAGTGTCTCAGGGACATCGGGCAGTATCTCAGGGACATCGGGTTCTATCTCACGGTCATCGGGCTGTGTCTCAATGACATCGGGCAGTGACTCTGGGACATTGGGCAGTGCCTCAGGGACATCGGGCAATGCCTCTGGAGCATCGGGCAGTATCGCATGGTCATCAGGCAGTGTCACAGGGATATCGTGCAGTGTCTCCAGGACACCGGGCAGTATCTGAAGGACATCGGGCAGTGTCTCAGGAACATCGGGCAGTATCTCAGGGTCATCAGGCAGTGACCTGGACATCAGGCAGTGTCTCAGGGACATCAGGCAGTGTCTCTTGGTCATTGGGCAGTATCTCAGGGTCATCGGGCAGTGACTCAGGGACATTGGGCAGTGTCTCAGGGACATCAGGCAGTGTCTCAGGGACATCGGGCAGTGACTCAGGAACATCGGGCAGTATCTCAGGGACATCGGGCAGTGTCTCAGGGTCATCGGGCAGTGTCTCAGGGTCATTGGGCAGTATCTGAAGGACATCGGGCAGTATCTCAGGAACATCGGGCAGTATCTCAGGGTCATCGGGCAGTGTCTCAGGGACATTGGGTAGCGTCTCAGAAACATCGGGCAGTCTCTCAGGGACATCAGGCAGTGTCTCAGGGACATCGGTCAGTGTCTCAGGGACATCAGGCAGTATCTCAGGGACATCGGGCAGTATCTCAGAGACATCGGGCAGTGACTCAGTGACATCGGGCTGTGACTCAGGGATATCGGGCAGTGTCTCTGGGTCATCTGGCAGTGTCTCAGGAACATCGGGCAGTGTCTCAGGGGCATCGGGCAGTGTCTCAGCGACATCGGGCAGTATGTCAGGGGCATCGGGCAGTGTCTCAGGGACATCGGGTAGTGTCTCAGGGGCATCGGGCAGTGACTCAGGGACATCGGGCAGTGTCTCAGGAACATCGGGCAGTGTCTCAGGAGCATCGGGCAGTGACTCCGGGATATCGTCCAGTGTCTCCAGGACACCGGGCAGTATCTGAAGGACATCGGGCAGTGTTTCAGGAACATCGGGCAGTGTCTCAGGGACATCAGGCAGTGACTCGGACATCAGGCTAGTGTCTCAGGGACATCAGACTGTGTCTCTCGGACATTGGGCAGTATCTCAGGGACATCGGGCAGTGACTCAGGGACATCGGGCAGTGTCTCAGGGACATCAGGCAGTGTCTCAGGGACATCGGGCAGTGACTCAGGAACATCGGGCAGTACCTCAGGGACATCGGGCAGTGTCTCAGGGTCATCGGGCAGTGTCTCAGAGACATTGGGCAGTGACTCAGGAACATTGGGCAGTGTCTCAGGGTCATTGGGCAGTATCACAGGGACATCGGGCAGTGTCTCAGGGTCATCGGGCTGTATCTCAGGTGCATCAGGAAGTGTCTCAGGGTCATCGGGCAGTGTCTCAGGTGCATCAGGCAGTGTCTCAGGGGCATCAGGCAGTGTCTCAGGGACATGGGGCAGTGACTCAGGGTCATCGGGCAGTGTCTCAGCGACATCAGGCAGTGTCTAAGGGACATCAGGAAGTGTCTAAGGGTCATTAGGCAGTGTCTCTGGGTCATCAGGCAGTGTCTCTGGGTCATCAGGCAGTGTCTCAGGGATATCGGACAGTGACTCAGGGTCATCGGGCAGTGTCTCAGCGACATCAGGCAGTGTCTCAGGGACATGGGGCAGTGACTCAGGGACATCAGGCAGTATCTCAGGTGCATCAGGCAGTGTCTTTGGGGCATTGAGCAGTGTCTCAGGGAAATCGGGCAGTGTCTCAGGGACATCGGGCAGTGTCTCAGGAACATCAGGCAGTATCTCTGGGACATTGGGCAGTATCTCAGGGAAATCGGGCAGTGTCTCAGGGACATCGGGCAGTGACTCAGGCACACCGGGCAGTATCTCAGGGGCAACGGGCAGTGGCTCAGGGGAATCGGGCAGTGACTAAGGGACATCGGGCAGTATTTCTGGAGCATCAGGCAGTGTCTCAGGGACATCGGGCAGTATCTCTGGGGCATCAGGCAGTGTTTCAGCGTCATCGGGGAGTGTGTCTGGGTCATTGGGCAGTGACTCAGGGACATTGGGCAGTGACTCAGGGACATTGGGCAGTATCTTAGGGACATCGGGCAGTGTCTCAGGGAGATTGGACAGTGACTCGGGGCATTGGGCATTGTCTCAGCATCATCGGGCAGTAACTCAAGGACATGTGTCTCAGCATCATCGGGCAGTAACTCAAGGACATGGGGCAGTGTCTCAGGGACATCGGGCAGTACCTCAGCGGCATCAGGCAGTGACTCTGGAACATCAGGCAGTGTCTCAGGGTCATTGGGCAGTGACTCAGGAACATCAGGCAGTGTCTCAGGGTCATCAGGCAGTGTCTCAGGGGCATCGGGCAGTGACCCAGGGTCATCGGGCAGTGCCTCAGGGACATCGGGCAGTTCCTCAGGGTCATTGGGCAGTATCTCAGGGACATTGGGCAGTTTCTCGGGGTCATTGGGCAGTATCTCAGGGACATCGGGCAGTGTCTCAGGGTCATCAGGCTGTATCTCAGGTGCATCAGGAAGTGTCTCTGGTGTATCGGACTGTGTCACTGGGGCATCAGGCAGTGTCTCAGCGTCATCGGGCAGTGTCTCAGGGACATTGGGCAATGACTCAGGAGCATCGGGCAGTGACTCAGGCACACCGGGCAGTATCTCAGGGGCAACGGGCAGTGTCTCAGGGGAATCGGGCAGTGACTAAGGGACATCGGGCAGTATTTCTGGAGCATCAGGCAGTGTCTCTGGGGCATCGGGCAGTGTCTCAGGGACATCGGGCAGTATCTCTGGGGCATCAGGCAGTGTCTTTGGGGCATCGAGCAGTGTCTCAGCGTGATCGGGCAGTGTCTCAGGGACAACGGGCAGTGTCTCAGGAACATCAGGCAGTATCTCTGGGACATTGGGCAGTATCTCAGGAGCAACGGGCAGTGTCTCAGGGGAATCGGGCAGTGACTAAGGGACATCGGGCAGTATTTCTGGAGCATCAGGCAGTGTCTCAGGGACATCGGGCAGTATCTCTGGGGCATCAGGCAGTGTTTCAGCGTCATCGGGCAGTGTGTCTGGGTCATTGGGCAGTGACTCAGGGACATTGGGCAGTGACTCAGGGACATTGGGCAGTATCTTAGGGACATCGGGCAGTGTCTCAGGGACATTGGACAGTGACTCGGGGCATTGGGCATTGTCTCAGCATCATCGGGCAGTAACTCAAGGACATGGGGCAGTGTCTCAGGGACATCAGGCAGTGACTCTGGAACATCAGGCAGTGTCTCAGGGTCATTGGGCAGTGACTCAGGAACATCAGGCAGTGTCTCAGGGTCATCAGGCAGTGTCTCAGGGGCATCGGGCAGTGTCTCAGGGACATAGGGCAGTGACCCAGGGTCATCGGGCAGTGCCTCAGGGACATCGGGCAGTTTCTCAGGGTCATTGGGCAGTATCTCAGGAACATTGGGCAGTTTCTCGGGGTCATTGGGCAGTATCTCAGGGACATCGGGCAGTGTCTCAGGGTCATCAGGCTGTATCTCAGGTGCATCAGGAAGTGTCTCTGGTGTATCGGGCAGTGACTCAGTGACATCGGGCAGTGACTCAGGGATATCGGGCAGTGTCTCTGGGTCATCTGGCAGTGTCTCAGGGACATTGGGCAATATCTCAGGGACATCGGGCAGTGACTGAGGGACATCGGTCAGTGTCTCAGGGACATCAGGCAGTATCTCAGGGACATCGGGCAGTATCTAGGGGACATCGGGCAGTGACTCAGGAACATCGGGCTGTGACTCAGGGACATTGGGCAGTGTCTCAGGGACATCAGGCAGTGTCTAGGGGACATCGGGCAGTGACTCAGGAACATCGGGCAGTATCTCAGGGACATCGGGCTGTATCTCAGGTGCATCAGGCAGTGTCTCTGGGGTATCGGACTGTGTCACTGGGGCATCAGGCAGTGTCTCAGCGTCATCGGGCAGTGTCTCAGGGTCATCAGGCAGTGACTCAGGGACATCGGGCAGTATCTCAGGGACATCGGGCTCTATCTCAGGGTCATCGGGCTGTGTCTCAATGACATCGGGCAGTGACTCTGGGACATTGGGCAGTGTCTCAGGGACATCGGGCAATGCCTCTGGAGCATTGGGCAGTACCGCAGGGTCATCAGGCAGTGTCACAGGGATATCGTGCAGTGTCTCCAGGACACCGGGCAGTATCTGAAGGATATCGGGCAGTGTCTCAGGAACATCGGGCAGTATCTCAGGGTCATCAGGCAGATACCTGGACATCAGGCAGTGTCTCAGGGACATCAGGCAGTGTTTCTTGGACATTGGGCAGTATCTCAGGGACATCGGGCAGTGACTCATGGACATTGGGCAGTGTCTCAGGGACATCAGGCAGTGTCTCAGGGACATCGGGTAGTGTCTCAGGGACATCAGGCAGTGACTCGGACATCAGCCTAGTGTCTCAGGGACATCAGACTGTGTCTCTCGGACATTGGGCAGTATCTCAGGGACATCGGGCAGTGACTCAGGGACATTGGGCAGTGTCTCAGGGACATCAGGCAGTGTCTCAGGGACAAGGAACATCGGGCAGTATCTCAGGGACATCGGGCAGTGTCTCAGGGTCATCGGGCAGTGTCTCAGAGACATTGTGCAGTATCACAGGGACATCGGGCAGTGTCTCAGGGTCATCGGGCTGTATCTCAGGTGCATCAGGAAGTGTCTCTGGGGTATCGGACTGTGTCACTGGGGCATCAGGCAGTGTCTCAGCGTCATCGGGCAGTGTCTCAGGGACATTGGGCAGTGACTCAGGAACATCGGGCAGTGTCTCAGGGTCATTGGGCAGTATCACAGGGACATCTGGCAGTGTCTCAGGGACATCGGGCAGTGTCTCAGGGTCATCGGGCTGTATCTCAGGTGCATCAGGAAGTGTCTCTGGGGTATCGGACTGTGTCACTGGGGCTTCAGGCAGTGTCTCAGTGTCATTGGGCAGTGTCTCAGGGTCATCAGGCAGTGACTCAGGGTCATCAGGCAGTGTCTCAGGGATATCAGGCAGTGTCTCAGGGGCATCAGGCAGTGTCTCAGGGACATGGGGCAGTGACTCAGTGTCATCGGGCAGTGTCTCAGCGACATCAGGCAGTGTCTCAGGGACATCGGGCAGTGTCTCAGGGGCATCAGGCAGTGTCTAAGGGTCATCAGGCAGTGTCTCAGGGACATCAGGCAGTGTCTCAGGGGCATCAGGCAGTGTCTAAGGGTCATCAGGCAGTGTCTCAGGGACATTAGGCAGTGACTCAGGGGCATCAGGCAGTGTCTCAGGGTCATCAGGCAGTGTCTCAGGGTCATCAGGCAGTGTCTCAGGGATATCGGGCAGTGTCTCAGGGTCATCAGGCAGTGTCTCAGGGATATCGGGCAGTGACTCAGGGTCATCAGGCAGTGTCTCAGGGATATCGGGCAGTGACTCAGGGTCATCGGACAGTGTCTCAGCGACATCAGGCAGTGTCTCAGGGACATGGGGCAGTGACTCAGGGACATCGGGCAGTATCTCAGGTGCATCAGGCAGTGTCTTTGGGGCATTGAGCAGTGTCTCAGCGTGATCGGGCAGTGTCTCAGGGACATCGGGCAGTGTCTCAGGGGCATCAGGAAGTGTCTAAGGGTCATCAGGCAGTGTCTCAGGGTCATCAGGCAGTGTCTCAGGGGCATCAGGCAGTATCTCTGGGACATTGGGCAGTATTTCAGGGAAATCGGGCAGTGTCTCAGGGACATCGGGCAGTGACTCAGGGACGTCGGGCAGTGACTCAGGGACATCGGGCAGTGACTCAGGCACACCGGGCAATATCTCAGGGGCAACGGGCAGTGTCTCAGGGGAATCGGGCAGTGACTAAGGGACATCGGGCAGTATTTCTGGAGCATCAGGCAGTGTCTCTGGGGGATCGGGCAGTGTCTCAGGGACATCAGGCTGTGTTTCAGCGTCATCGGGCAGTGTGCCTGGTCATTGGGCAGTTACTCAGGGACATTGGGCAGTCACTCAGGGACATTGGGCAGTATCTTAGGGACATCGGGCAGTGTCTCAGGGACATTGGACAGTGACTCGGGGCATTGGGCATTGTCTCAGCATCATCGGGCAGTAACTCAAGGACATGGGGCAGTGTCTCAGGGACATCAGGCAGTGACTCTGGAACATCAGGCAGTGTCTCAGGGTCATTGGGCAGTGACTCAGGAACATCAGGCAGTGTCTCAGGGTCATCAGGCAGTGTCTCAGGGGCATCGGGCAGTGTCTCAGGGACATAGGGCAGTGACCCAGGGTCATCGGGCAGTGCCTCAGGGACATCAGGCAGTGTCTCAAGGTCATCAGGCAGTAACTCAGGGACATCGTGAAGTGTCTCAGGGGCATCGGGCAGTATCTCAGGGTCATCTGGCAGTGTCTCAGGGGCATCGGGCAGTGTCTCAGAGGCATCGGGCAGTATCTCAGGGACATGGGGCAGTATTTCAGAGACATCGGGCAGTGTCTCAGGGACATCGGGCAGTGACTCAGGGACATCGGACAGTGACTCAGGGACATGGGGCAGTATTTCAGAGACATCGGGCAGTGTCTCAGGGACATTGGGCAGTGACTCAGGGACATCGGACAGTGTCTCAGGGACATCGGGCAGTGACTCAGGGACATCGGACAGTGACTCAGGGACATGGGGCAGTATTTCAGAGACATCGGGCAGTGTCTCAGGGACATTGGGCAGTGACTCAGGGACATCGGACAGTATATCAGGGACATAGTGCAGTGTCTCTGGTACATTGAACAGTGTCTCTCAGATCAGGTAGTGTCTCACATAAAAAGCATCAGAAGCTGAGTGGTGACCTTCTAGAGGTTTATAAAGTCATGAGGGCATCGAGAGGGTAAATAGAAAATGACTTTTTCCTGGGTTGGGGGAGTCCAGAACTAGAGGGGCATAGATTTAGGGTGTGAGCAGAACGATGTGAAAACGGACCTAAAGAGCAACGTTTTCATGCAGAGGGTGGCGCATGTGTGGAATGAGCTGCCAGAGGATAAGGTGGAGGCTGGTACAGTTGCAACATTTAAAGGTATCTGGACGGGTATAAGAATTGGAAGAGGTTGGAGGGATATGGGCCGGGTGCTGGCAGGTGGGACTAGATTGGGTTGGGATATCTGGTCAGCATGGACCAATTGGACCGAAGGGCCTGTTTCTTTTCAGTGCATCTCTATAAATTTATGACTGTAAGTGTAGAGGTCAACCTTTTAAAAAATGTTAATGGAATGCAGACGTCCCTGCCTGGCCCTGCATTTATTGCCCCTCCCTCATTGCCCAGAGGAACACACTTGAGAAGAAAGCACTTAGCTTTGGGATGGTGTCCTGTCTCACCCAAAATGGTAAGGACAGCTGATAGAAAACTTGTAAAACTTCTCACTGGACAGAAAGTGCGAGGTAGAAATACAAATACACAAACCTAAAGACCAAAATATGTAAGAAGACCAGATCAAACATAGTCATTCTGGACCATGGTGGTAGTTTGTGAGGAACAGAAATTGTTCATTCGGACACATCATCCCCACACACAGGGTGAACATGGAAGCTTGGGGGGAATCCAAGATAGTGGCAACCGAGGAGGATCACGCTTGCTGGGTTCTGCGTCGCAACATCAGCAGGACAGAGCTAGAACCCGTCCCATTCATGTTACTGTGAGTATAAAATCAAACAAAAGAGCTACAGAACCTGAAAATTTTAATTACCTTTGTCTTTGCTGTGGGAGAATCCCGAAAAAAGGAGGAAGTTCGCCCAGGGCCAGGGCAGTGGCTGAACCCACCGAGGCGGTACCGAGGCTTGCTTACCCACCAGGCCTTGGTTGAGGAGCTTGCCAAATCTTGCATGGTCCTCGGGAAGCAGATTGAAGACTAAAATCAAGGAACAGCAGGCCTCAGTCATTGCTATGCTGCAAGGTTTGGGGAAAAGGACTGATGAGCTGCAGCAGCAGGCTGCAGGGTTGGAGGCAGAGGCTGATTCATCCAAGAGGCGGGTTGAAGCCATGGAAACACAGGTCCATGGTTGGCTCGATCTGGTGGATGATCAGAGTTCCTTCGTTTGGAGGCTGAAAAGGGAAGGATAAAGATTGAGAGAGCCCCCATGGTCGTGGCAGAAAGGCTCAGAATGGATCAGCGCCCTCTCCATGTCCTGGTACAGTTCCATCATTATAAAGACAAACAGAGAGTCATGGAAGCTTCCAGAGCCCAAGGGAAGGATCCAAAGAGTGTTGGTGTGCAAGGGCTCCAGGGTCACGTTTTCCAAAAACGTTTCAGCGGCAGTGATCCAGGAAAGGAAATCCTACGATGGCATCAAAAAGACACTGAGAGATCTTGGGACGGAGTGCTCTCGAAGATATCCAGTGGTGCCTCAGATTAATTAAAATGCGTGTAAGAATAGGAAGACTTGCCAGAGGAAGCAAGAAACTTTGTGAACACATTGACTTAAGCTGGACCATTGAACAGGCACAGATAACAACAGATAACAGAATTGTTTGGGCGTGTCCTTCTTTAGAGAGGATTTGCTGGAGTCTCCTTTTGTTGGTAATAAGTTGTGTTAAATTATGCTCAGGATGGACAGAATATTTACTTTTAATTTCTAAATTAGGTTATACTAGGGGATGGGTGACGTTTCTACTTTTAACTTACTCATGCATACTACTAACCATGTTTTTTGCTATCGGTGGGGGGGGAGGGTTAAATTCTTCTAATTAATGCTTTTGGTGCTTTTTTGTTTTTCTATTTTTGGTGCACATAGTTTTTGCAGGTTTTGTACGTTTGTCCCTTTTTTAGTTTATGTAGTTTTTGTGTTTTGTGGACTTTCTTGTACTGAAGATCAGCGATTCGTAGTTTGAGTTCTCCCTCTCTGCAGTCTAAATGGTGCTATAGAAGGTTATAGCCAAGGATGTGTTCAAGTGGTGAACCTGGAACATTAGGGGAGTCACTCACTGGTCAAGAGAAAGAAGGTACTTTCCACTCTTAAAGGGAGAGGGTGGATGTTGCCTTGTTGCAAGAAACACACCTAGACAATGCAGAGCATCTGGAACTGCGATAGAATGGGTATGACTGGGATTATTTCTCATCTTTCAATACGAGGAGGAGAGGGGAGGTCATATTTGTTTGGATGAATCCCCCATATAAGTTATTAGAGTGTATTAAAGAAATACACGGGAGATTAGCAGCCTTTAAAGCTTTGATAAATAGGGAAAAGTATGGGATTTCAAATATTTTTGTCCCCCTGGCCCACCCCCGCAAGTTCTTGATAGACACACTTTCTAAACTGGTTAACCTCAGATCTCAGCATTTATCATGGGGGGAGGGGTTTAATTGTCTCATAGATCCTACAGTCCCCCAGTGTCTTCTTCATGATCTAAACAATTAAGAGATTTATGTGTTGAACTAGGATTGGTAAATGTTTGGAGACACCTTCACCTGACTGGCAGGGATTTTATGTTTATCTTGAAACCGCACAATTGCCATACCAGGACTGATCTCTTTGGGATTCCCGCAGCGTATTTGATTAGATTAGATTAGATTAGATTACTTACAGTGTGGAAACAGGCCCTTCGGCCCAACAAGTCCACACCAACCCGCCGAAGCGCAACCCACCTAGACCATTCCCCTACATTTATCCCTGCACCTAACACTACGGGCAATTTAGCATGGCCAATTCACCTGACCTGCACATTTTTTGGATTGTGGGAAGAAACCGGAGCACCCGGAGGAAACCCACGCAGACACGGGGAGAATGTGCAAACTCCACACAGAGAGTCGCCAGAGGCGGGAATTGAACCCGGGTCTCTGGCGCAGTGAGGCAGCAGTGCTAACCACTGTGCCACCGTGCTGCCCATTTGGGCTCGGTGGTGTCATGTATAATTGCTAATATCACTGTTTCTGATCACACCCCCGTGTATCAAATGGTCAAGAGTAAGGATACTATAGTAGGGTCAAGGCACTGGCGACTGAACCCCTTCATCCTTAAGGATAACAATTTTACTGAATTCTTTTTGACTGAATTCAGGGCTTTTTTAGACATTAATTCGGACTCGGACAGTAATCCATCCATTCTCTGGGGAACCGCTAAAGCCTATGCTCAGGGGTTAGTTATTTTCTACTCTGCCAGAAAGAAACAGCAGACGGGTGAGCAGCAACACTTACTTGAGACACATCTGAAGGCAGACATGAACAGGCCCTCACTGGTTAAACTGCAGAGGATCACAGCACTTCGGTCTACACTGAACTCCATGTTCATACAGACAGCTAAGAGGGAGCTTACATTTACAAACCAAAGGCTGTTTGAGCATGGGGATAGGCCGGGCAAGTACTTAGCATATGTTGCCAGGAAAAGGAGTGCTCGCCAAGTCATTACCTTGATCGGGGAAGATATTGGAAATTTAACCCATGATTCTAAAAGGATTAACGTGGCATTTCACAAATTTTATTCTGAATTATTACCAGTTTGAAAGTTGGGAGGATGGGCCGGTTAGGAAGATGCCTTTGTTTAAGAATTTGGACCTTCCAGGAGTGACCCCTGAACAAGAGTCTCTCCTCAATACCCCCCTGTCAGAGCAGGAGGTGCGCCAGAACCTTTATAAGAAATTTTTAAGTATACTGTCAGGACCGATGCTTAGTATGTTTAACGACTTATATCAATCACGGCATCCACCCGCTGTCTTTAAGAGAGATAAATATCTCTCATCTCTGTTAAAAAAAGGAGAAGGCCCTAGAGGACTGTGCTTCCTATACGCCCAGATCTCTCCTAAAGGTTGATTTCAAAATCCTATCTAAGAATCTGTGCTGCTCTCCCTCATGAAGGAGGATCAGACGGGGTTTATAAAAGGTCGCAGATTGTCAAATAATTGTCCGGAGGTTACTTAACATGATCCAAGTATGTCAACAATGATCAGTACAGGGATTAGTGATCTCTGTAGACATGGGGAAGGCCTGTGACTGGGTCAAGTGGCCATACCCTTTTTATACCTTAAAGCAGTTTGGCTTGGGCGAGGTCTGTATCAGATGGGTAAAGGTTTCGTACATTGACCCTCTTACTACAGTCCTCACCACTGGTATGCAGTCAACCGATTCCAACATCCTGAGGAGCAGTCGGCAGGACTGTCCCTTGTCATCATTGCTTTTCATATTGGTGATCAAACCGCTGGCAGAAGCAATACATAGGGATCCCAATATAACCGCTCCAGAAGTGAGGACAAAGTCGTATAAGATTGCAGTGCATGTGGATGATGTCCTTGTCTTTTTATCAAATCCAACAGTTTCAGTGCTCCATTTGATTAGGTTAGATTCCCTCAGTATGGATACAGGCCCTTTGGCCCATCAGGCCCACACTGACCCTCCGAAGAATAACCCACCCAGACCCATTCCCCATATTTACCCCTGATTAAGCCACCTAACACTATGGACAATTTAGCATGGCCAATCCACCCTGACCTGCACATCTTTGGACTGTGGGAGGAAACCGGAGCACCCGGAGGAAACCCACGCAGACACGGGGAGAATGTGCAAACTCCACACAGTCAGTCAGCCGAGGCTGGAATCGAACCCAGGTCCCTGGCACGGTGAGGCAGCAGTACTAACCAGTGAGCCACCGTGCTGCCCCAAATGATACAATGCATTAATTCGTTTGGAAGCTTTTCGGGTTAACTTTGTGAACACAGAGGCCATGCCCATGGGTGGTCTCCCAAAAATGCCTGGTCCTGAGGGTGAATCTCGATTTCCCTTCAGATGGTCATAGGAGGGCTTTCTCTAATTAAGTATATTCATTACTCCCATCTTTGATCGACTATTTAATACCAATTTTGCCCATTTATTCGACAGAATCGAACAAGACCCTTGAAGATGGGAGGCGCTTCCGATCTCTTGGTTAGGTTGGATAGCCCTCATTAAAATGAACATTCTCCACCAGATGTGGGTTTGCTCGCTGAGCTGGAAGGCTCATTTCCAGATGTTTCATCACCCTACCAAGTAACATCTTCAGCAGGCGCACAGGGACATGAGAGAGTTTGAACTGGATGGTGTTTAAGTCAGAAGGATTGTGTCTGTGAAAGCTACAGGATGGAGGTTTCATTGCTCCCTATTTGTTCAATCCTTATCAACTGATTCAAAGTTCAGAGAGTAGAATCTCAGTTATCAGAATGAAATGAATATTCCTCGGAGTCTACTGGAAGCTATCTACATGAATCAGTGTCATCAGAAACCCACCAAGGGATAATTCCATTTGCCGGTGATGTCACCATAAAACCATGAGAAACAGGAACAGAAGGAGGCCATTCGGCCCCTTGGGCCTGCTCTACCATTCAATAAGATCACGGCTGATCTGACATTCCTCATTTCCTCTATCCTGCCCTTTCCCCCAACTATCAATCCCCGACTGATCCAGAATCTCCCGATCTCAGGGTTAAATCTACAGAAGGACTCTGCCCCCACAGCTCCCTGGGGCCACGAGTTCCTCTGACAGAAGAAATTCCTCCTCATCTCTGTCTGAAATTGGCGCCCCTTAATTCCGAGAATGTGTGCTCTGGTCCATGACTCTCCGATAAGGGGAAATGTTCTCTCAGCATTGACCCAGTCAAGCTCCTAAAGAATCCGAGGTGTTTCAATGGGGTCACGTTCATTCTTCTAAACTCCAGGGAATTAGAGTCCGAACCTGCTCATTAGACAATCCCTCCACCCCAGGGATCATTCAAGTGAACCATCTCTGTACTGACTGCAACAAAATGTGTTTTTCAAATATATTCATTCACAGGATAAGGACATCACTGACTAGGCCAGCATTTATTGCCCATCCCTAATTGCCCAGAGGGCAGTTAAGAGTCACCCATGTTGCTGTGGGTCTGGAGTCACATGTAGGCCAGACCAGATAAGGATGGCAGTTTCCTTCCCTGAAGGACATGAGTGACCCAGATGGGGTTTTCCTGACAATCAACAATGGATTCAGGGTTATCAATGGACTCTTAATTCCAGAGACTTTTTTATTGAATTAAAATCCCACCATCTGCCCATGGTCGGATTTGTTCCTTAGGAATCTTAAGGGCCAGAGCATTACCTGGGTCTCTGGATTAACAGTCCATGGACAATACCTCTGGGCCATCATCTCTCCAAACAACTTGTGTTAAATGAGGGCACCAAAACTGCTCCCAGTACTCCATGTATGCTCTCATCAGTGTCTTGTACAGTTTCAGTAAGACTTCTACTTTACTCTAATACTTCAACCCCCTCTCGAAATAAAGGCCAACATTCCATTCGTCTCCCCAATTACCTGCTGCCAATGTGCTAACTTTGCGTGTTATATCATACAATTTTTTCTCCATTCTCCAGGTGAAGCAGTGATTTCCATGCACTTTACTCAAATGTAGTCGACTGTATCAGCTGCTCACAACATGAGTGAGTGAGTGAGTGTGTGGTGTGTGTATGAGTCAGTATGTGGTGTGAGTGAGTGTGTGTCTGTCTGTGTGGTGTGAGTGAGTGTGTGGTGTGTGTGTGAGTGAGTGTGTGTCTCCTCTACATTGAGGAAATGAAATACTGACTGGGGGACCACTTTGCAGAACGCCTACACCTTCTTTGTAAAAGTTACCACGACTTTCTAGCTCGTTGCTACTTCAGCACACCCCAGTGTTCCCCAGACAAGATCTCTGCCCCAGGCTTGCTACAGCGCTCTGGTGAAGCTCAGTGCAACCTGGAAGAACAGCATTGTATTTTCCACTTGGGTACCTTGCAGCCTTCTCGACTCAATGTCGAGTTCAACGATTTTAGGATTTGAGGCACCTTCTCCCATGTCCTTCCCCCAACCCCCACACACCAGGCCCTGTCATCACATGACAGCTGCTACCACAACCATCATACTGTCAGTCAGTAGCAGCTCCTCGTTCTCTCAGGCTGACCTATATCCATCACCCGTCTGCCGAATTGCTGTTTCTCTATCTCTGGACTCCTTCTCCACCCAGTCCATATACCACTTTAAGCCATCCTCAGCCCTTTCCTCAGCTACAGGCAGTTCTGAAGGAGGCACACTCGACCCAAAACATGAACTCTGCTTTCTCCCTACAGATGCTGCCAGATCTACTGAGATTTTCCAGCAATTTCTGTTTTTGTTTCAGATTTCCAGCATCGCACAGTTCTTTGATTTTTTTTGTGTATGTGCATGCGAGTGAGTGTATGTGTGTGTCTGTCTGTGTGGTGTGTGTGAATGAGTGAGTGTATGTGTGTGTCTGTCTGTGTGGTGTGTGTGAATGAGTGAGTATGTGCGCGTGTGTGAGTGAATAAGTGAATGTCTGAGAATGTGTGTGTGTGTGTCAGTGAGTAACTGAATGGGTATGGGTGTGAGTGTGTGTGCATGCGTCTGTGCGTGGAAGTGTGTGGCTGTGTGAGTGAGTGAATGTGAGAATGAGTGTGTATCTGAATGAGTGAGTGTGTACGCAAGTCAGTGAGTGAGTGACTGTGCACGTGTTTCTGTGATGGAGTTTATAAGGAGGTTAGAGGTTTAACGAGGAGAGTTACCGTATATGGAGAAAAACTGCATGACATAACACATAAAGTTAGCACATGGGCAGCATGGTGGCTCAGTGGGTGGCACTGCTGCCTCACAGCACCAGGGTCCCAGGTTCGATTCCAGCCTCGGGTGTCTGTCTGTGTGGAGTTTGCACATTCTCCCCGTGTCTGCGTGGGTTTCCTCTGGCTGCTCCGGTTTCTTTCCACAGTCCAAAATGTGCAGGTCAGGCGAATTGGCCATGCTAAATTGCCTGCAGTGTTAGATCATTAGTCAGAGGAAATGGGACTGGGTGGGTTACTCTTCGGAGGGTCAGTGTGGACTGGTTGGGCTGAAGGGCCTGTTTCCACACTGTAGGAATCTAATAGTAGTGAAATATTTTTGACTACTCTTTAAGGTTAAATTTATGGGGTCAACTAATAATGGAGGGGCTGAAATTCATTCCTGTCAATATTCATACCATATCATTACCAGAAACCCAACTGATCTGTAAACAAATAAAGAAAAAAAACACAACAAATTATGGCAATTACTGAATAAAGTCAATAGAAACAAAAATGAGTTATTCGTAGTAATCTTTTATTTATACATACAAAGGGTGAAGAAGAAATATGATATAGCTTTAAATCAGAATTACCAGGACATGTTACATCTTAAATTATTGATTGATTAATTATCACATGTACTGAAGTACAGTGAAACGTTTTGTTTATGAGCAATACAGGCAGAGGATGTACAAAACAAAAGATTTAGACAGTAGCATACAGGTAACATTGTACAGAGTGTACGAGAGAGATCTGTGTTAGCAAGATCAGCTTTACCCTGAGGCTAGCAAGTCCATTCATCAGTCCACTGACAGCAGGGAAGAAGCTGTTCCTGAACCTGCCAGGATGTGTGTTCAGGCTTCTGTACCTTCTGCCCGATGGTAAAGGTTGCAGGAGGGCATTACCGGAGTGGGAGGGGTCTTTGATAATGATGGCAGGCTTTCCACCGCAGTGAGCTGTGTGAATGAGTCCATGGATGGAAGATTGGCTTCCATGATGAGCTGGGCTGTGCACATGACCTTTTGTACTTTTTTTACAGTCCTGGGCAGTGCAGTTGCCGTACCAGGATTAAACGTGGAGAAAGTGAGGACTGCAGATGCTGGAGATCAGAGTCAAAGAGTGAGGTGCTGGAAAAGCACAGCCGGTCAGGCAGCATCCGAGGAGCAGGAGAATCGATGGTTCAAGCATAGGCTCTTCAGGAATTCCTGATGAAGAGCTTATGCTCGAAACATCAATTCTCCTGCTCCTTGGATGCTTTTCTAGCACCACACGTTTTGACCCAGGATTAAATGTCAAATACAAACATTCAACACTGCTCAATATGAACAAAAGCTTCATAATCATCAGGATGAATGATATCATCATACAGATCCTCTTCATCCTCACTGTCCTTGGTTAGTGGTTGCATATCATCTGCTTTTTCTTCATCATCTATGTCACCCTGTAGAGAATCATCCCCTGTACCATCCAGTGGATTCGAAATTCCACATTTCTGGAATGATTTGAAAGTCGTGTCAGGTTTTATTTCCTCCCATGAATCAGCGATCTGTTCACAGCTCAGTGACAGTGATGGAGCCTGCATATTGCCTCCTCTCGGCCTTGTATTTTCTCCATCACACATCCAGTTATTCCACTTCTTTCTCATCATGTCCTTAAATGGCTCATCGATACCAACACCTGTTGTTGCTAAACACTTGTAAATCTGTCAGGAATTACATCTACGTCAGTGTTGTGTGATCGGATGTTTGTAACAACATTCTTCACTGGTCCCCGACGAGTATAGTTCACTAGGTCGGAAGTTCCAAACTTACTTTATCTCACTCTCTATGGGAGCCATACCAGAGGATTGGAGGGAAGTGAATGTTGTTCCTCTTTTCAAGAAGGGTAACAGGGAAATCCCTGGCAATTACAGACCAGTCAGTCTTATATCTGTGGTTAGCAAAGTGTTGGAAAGAATTCTGAGGGATAGGATTTATGACTATTTGGAAAAGCATAGTGTGATTAAAGGCAGTCAGCATGGCTTTGTGAGGGGCAGGTCATGCCTCACAAATCTTATTGAGTTCTTTGAGGAGGTGACGAGACAGGTTGACAAAGGTCAAGCAGTGGATGTGGAGTATATGGACTTCAGCAAAGCATTTGGTAAGGTTCCCCATGGTAGGCTCATTCATAAAGTCAGGAAGTATGGGATACAGGGATATTTGGCTTTCTGGATTCAGAATTGTTTGGCTGACAAGGCAGAGAGTGGTTGTCGATGGAAACTATTCTGCCTGGAGGTCAGTGTTGAGTGGGGTCCTGCAGGGCTCTGTTCTTGGGCCTCTGCTCTTTGTAGTTTTTATAGATGACTTGGATGAGGAGGTTATGGGGTGCGTTAGTAAATTTGCCGATGAGACAAAGGTTGGAGGTGTCGTCGATAGTATAGAGGATTACTGCAGGCTGCAGCGCGACATAGACAGGATGCAGAGCTGGGCTGAGAAATGGCAGATGGAGTTCAAACTGGATAAATGTGAAGTGATGCATT
>NC_057740.1:43619360-43622624 GCF_004010195.1 Chiloscyllium plagiosum
TTTCATTAAGATCTCTTCTCATTCGTTGTATCTCTCAAACACACAGACCGAGTTCCCCCATCAGGCATTCTTTCCATCAGATGGATTAATCCGGAGAATGTCTATTCACCATATGTGGTCAGTATATTCTTCCTTCGGTCAGGACACCAAAACTGCATACAGTACTTCAGGGACAGTCTCGACAAACTCTGTGTGAATGATGAAGTATATATGTACTTTTCGTAGTAGTAATTTATTGCCGATGCTTCAATCTATACTGAAAACAACAAATGCTGGAGATTCCAGTGGATAGAGCAGCATCCATGAAGATAGGGCAAGATGGGTCTTCATCACCTACATTCTGATTCCCATTAAGTGAAGACAAACCTCTCTTTTACGCTCCCATTTGCACATGTTGCTCCCAATGCCAATTGCGTTTTTTCTACTAACTCTCTGTGTATTTTTTTTAAAATCCTCCTCAATATCCAAGTATATCACAGCAATTTGTTCTCCATTGTTTATGTCTACAAGAGATAACTTCAAGCAAAAAAGTTTTAAAATATAGTTTCCCATTCATAAATGCATTATCTTTCTCTTGAAGTGTGCTATTTATTTCGAAAGGACCAATATCACATTCGTTCTAACAGATTCCAACAGATTCCCTACTGTGGATGACAGGTTAACAGGTCTATTGTTCTCCACTTTCCCTCTTCTTCCCTTCTTGAATTGTTGCAATGCTTCATAACCTTCCAAAGTGAATAAAGAAAATTACACTGAGCCCCAGTACAATCTATGTGTCTATTGCTGCTATGTGTCAAATTTCAGAATGAAGTTCATCTGATCTGTCAGACTTATCAATGCTGAATCCAGGTGTGTTTTGAAATACTGCCTTATCACTGATATGAATGATTTTACTCGTTAGTTACGCAGGTCTCTTGGTCACTTGGTATTTCTGGGAGATTTCCTGGACATTCTACCATGAAGACAGACACGAAATAACACTTCAGTTTTCCTGTAATTTCTCTGTTCTCCACAATTAGTCCTCTATCCGCACACTCAGTGATTCACATTTGACCTTTCTTTCATTTTCCTTTCAAGTATTGATAATAGGTTTTCATCAGGCTTCACGTTTCATGTTAGTTTGCATTCTTGATCTCTTTTGAATTTCCTTATCAGTTTCTTAGTCCTCTTTTGTCCCAATGAATCCATAACATCTGGCGTTTCTTTTTCCCAGCAACGTTGCTTGATCGAATCTATTTTTAACTTCTTTTGTTAACCATGCTTGAGTCATCTTTTCCTTTTGCTATTTGCACCATTGTGGGAGGGTGGGCATGTGGATACAATATGTATACTGTACACCTTATAGCGTTTCTATAAATAACGACATTGTCTGTCCTCCATTAACCTTTCTCGTGTACCTTTTTCAAATTCACTGTAGCCAAATTGGTCCTCATACCTTCAAGGCTTGCATGAAGAGGTGCGAGGGATGAGCGAAGGAATTCTGGGAAGTTGAGTCGAACCGTTTAAAAGACTTACCTCAATCATCGGGGCATCCATTTGCTGAGAGGTGCGAAGGAGGAGTGAAGGAATTCTGGGAAGGTGTTTCTCAGCGTTCAAAAGACATCGGGGCGTCGAGGCATCCATTTGCCGAGAGGTGCGAGGAAACAGGGAAGGAATTCTGGGGACATGAGTCTAACCGTTTAAAAGAGTTACCTCAGACGTCGGGGCATCCATTCGCCGAGAGGTGCGATCGAGAAGCGAAGGAATTCTGGGAAGGTTAGTCTAACTGTTTAAAAGATTTACCCCGATTTGTCGGGGCATCCATTTGCTGAGAGGTGCGAGGGAGGAGTGAAGAAATTCTAGGAAGTTTTTAAGACTAATTGAAAGGAGGTTTTGTGGTCAGGAACGGGACGCCTGGAACGTGTGTTGCCTCCGTGGTGCCAGGGTCCTACATGTCGCTGATCGGGTTTACAACATTCAGAAGAGGGAGGGTGAGCAACCAGAAATCGTGGTGCATATTTGCACCAATGATATAGCTAGGAAAGGGATTGAGGATCTGAAAAGTGACTATACAGAGTTAGGTTGGAAGCGGAAGAGCAGGACGAGTGATCTCAGGTTTGTTACCGGTCCCAAGAGGTAGTGAGATGAGGAACAATCAGCGAATGCAGCTTAACACGTGGCTGCGTGACTTGTGCGGGAGGGACGGCTTCAGATACCTTGACCATTGGGATACATTTTGTGGAAGGGGGGACCTGTACATGAAGAACGGGTTTCATCTGGATTGATGGAACACCAATGTCCTGGGTGAGAGGTTTGCTCCAGTGATTCGGGAGGCTTTTATTCAGTTTGGCAGGGGAGTGGGAATCAGAGCCAAATCAGGAAGGTTTCTGACGCGAGGAAACAAAGGGATCGGTTAAAGTGTGTCTGCTTTCATGCAAGGAGTGTCCGAAATAAGAGTGATAAACTGAGAGCATGGATCACTACGTGGGGCTATATAGACGTGGGATTCAGAGGGGCAGGAGTGGTTGCTTGATGTTCCAGGATTTCGAATGTTTAGAAAGAGCAGTGAGAGTGGAAAAAGAGGAGGGTATGCAGCATTGCTAAACAACGAGTGCATCACAGCTACAGAAACGAAGGTTGTTGAGGAAATCTTGTCTACTGAGTCAGTACAGGTGGAAGTTACGAACAAGACGGGAACAGTCACCGCATTTAGTGTCTTCTACAGACGACCTAATAGCAGTAGAGAGATTGAAGATCTCATAGGCGAGCAGATTCTGGAAAAATGCAAAAGTTGCAGGGTTGTTGTTATGGGTAATTTCAAATTTCGAAATATCGACCGGAACCTCCTAAGTGCAGGTGGTTTGGATCGAGCCGTTTTTGTCAGGTGTGTTCAGGAGGGTTTTCTTAGTCAGTATGTAGATAGACCGACGAGGGGAGAGGCCATTTTGGATTTTGTGTTCTAGTGGTGTGAGACCACTTTGGTGAAAGTGTGATCACAACTGCCTCACATTTAGCATAGCCTTGGAGAGTGAAAGGAGCCGTAACGGAGGGAATATATTTAATTGGGGTAAAGACATTATGACGCTATCAGACAGCAGTTGGGAAGCAATTCCCCCGCCCCACCCCACGACGTGGTCAACGATGCCCTCCACCGCATCTCTTCCACTTCCCGCTCCTCCGCCCTTGAGCCCCGCCCCCCCAGCCGCCACCAGGACAGAACCCTACTGCTCCTCACCTACCACCGCACTAACCTCCATGTACAGCGTATCATCCGCCGTCATTTCC
>NC_057740.1:43623079-43628711 GCF_004010195.1 Chiloscyllium plagiosum
TCTTCCTGACCTCTCCGCCCCCACCCCACTCTGACCTATCACCCTCACCTTGACCTCTTTCCACCTATCGCATTTCCAACGCCCCTCCCCCAAGGAGGTGCAAGACTTGCACCCACAACTCCCCCCTCACTTCCCTCCAAGGCCCCTGCCCCAAGTCCCTCCTCCCTACCTTTTATCTTAGCCTGCTGGACACACTTTCCTCATTCCTGAAGAAGGGCTTATGCCCGAAACGTCGATTCTCCTGTTCCTTGGATGCTGTCTAACCTGCTGCGCTGTTCCAGCAACACATTTTCAGCAGTTGGTTCCCCATGGTAGGTTCATTCATAAAGTCAGGAAGTATGGTATACAGGGAGATTTGGCCATCTGGTTTCAGCATTGGCTGGCTGACAGAAGTCAGAGAGTGATTGTATATGGGAAGTATTCTGCCTAGAGGTCAGTGTTGAGTGGGGTACTGCAGGAGTCTGTTTTGGGGCCTCTGCTCTTTGCAGTTTTTACAAATGACTTGGATGAGGAGGTTGAGGGGTGGGTTAGTAAATTTACAGATGGCTCAAACGTTGGACGTGTCGTGGATAGTATAGAGGGCAGGCTGCAGCATGACATAGACAGGATGCAGAGCTGGGTTGAGAAATGGCAGATCGAGTTCAACCTGGATAAAGGCGAAGTGATGCATTTTGCAAGGTCGAACTCGAATGCTGAATATAGGATTAAAGATAGGATTCTTGGCAGTGTAGAGAAACAGAAGAATCAGGGTATACAAGTATATAGATCCCTCAAAGTTGCCACCGAAGTGGATAAGGTTGTTAAGAAAGCATATAGCGTTTTGGCTTTCATTAACAGGGTGGTAGAGTTTATGAACCGTGAGGTTTTGCTGCAGCTGTACAAGTCCCTGCTGAGACTACACTTGGAATATTGTGTCCAATTCTGGTCGCCCTATTATAGGAAAGATACAGAGGCTTTGGAGAGGGTGCAAAGGAGGTTTACCAGGATGCTGCTGGACTGGAGGGCTTGCCTTATGAAGATCGGTTGAATAAGCTCGGACTTTTCTCACTGGAGAGAAGGAGGAAGTGAGGAGACCTGATCGAGGTGTACAAATAATGAGAGGAATAGATAGAGTCAATAACCAGAGACTTTTCCCCAGAGCAGGATTGACTGGTATGAGAAGTCATACTTTGAGTACAAATAATGAGAGGAATAGATAGAGTCAATAACCAGAGACTTTTCCCCAGAGCAGGATTGACTGGTATGAGAAGTCATAGTTTGAAGATAGTAGGAGGAAGGTATAAAGGAAAGGTCAAAGGTAGGTTCTTTACGCAGAGAGTTTTGAATGCATGTAATGCGTTGCCGGCTGTGGTGGTGGAAGCAGAGTCATTGGAGACATTTAAGCGACTGACGGACATGCACATGGATAGCAATAATTTGAGGAGTGTGTACGTTAAGTTATTAAATTTGACATTAGGATTAAACCTTGGCAAAAAATCATGGGTCAAAGGGCCTGTTCCGTGCTATACTTTTCTATGTTGTATGAACGATGTTCTATGACTCATTAATATACTTGTAATTTATGAAAATAAAATTGGTTTGTATTCGGACTTCATGTAAAATTCAATACAATAAGATCACTATTCCCAAAAGCTCCTTTACTGCACGTTTTTGAATTGGCTCCTCTGATCACATAACACCAATTCCAAATCAGCCTGATCTTTGGCTAGTTTCCCAAAAGACTGCTAAAGGAAACCATTTCATGCACACTCGTGAATTCCATTTTTACAGCATTAACTTTCACTTGGATTCACACAGTTTCGATGTGAATTTATCCACGATTACTGCAGTACTGGCAAACTTGCATTTCTAATTTCCGTTTTTGTAACACACTCAACATTTGTATCACACTTTTGACTTTGATTTAAAACTCTCATCATGTTTGCTTCTCCTCGCTGTTTCTCACCTCCACCATACCAGACTCGATGCAATCAGTATGACGTGGGCTCTGGAGAGATTAAGTGGAGATTCAGACCAGATATTTGGGGAAGCATATTTCAACGTTGATATCGTCACATCTCACCTGCTCTTCTTTAGCATCATTGCGACATTTCCGCCAGATCTCCCGTTATGCTCGTGGAGTAGATAAGGACAATTACTTTTCAGCGATGCTGCGTATTCCTCCAGACAGCTGAGACTACTCTAACCTGGATGATAAGGTCCTGCTTGTAAAGCAGATTAGTAAATTATTGCTGTTGCTGTACAGGACCTTAGTGATATCACATCTGGAGAAATACGTATAGATCTGGTCAACCGATTTCGGCAATGAAGATGCTAATCATAGAATCCCTCTCGTGTGGGAGCAGGCCATTTGAGCCATCAGCTCCGCTCTGATCCTCCTAATACCGTCCCCTCTAAACGCGTTCCCTTACCCAATCTCTGTAACCCTGCATTTTCCATGACTAATTTCACCTATACTGCTTATCTCCGGATATTATGGGTAACTTAGCATGACCAATGTATCAGTCTTGCACATCTTGAGAGTGTGGGAGGAAACTGCAGTACCCGCTGGTGGAACCCATTCAAGCCAAGGAGAGAAGGTGCTAACTCCCCACAGACAGTCACCTGAGGTTACAATTAAACCCAGCCCTCTGCTTTTGTGAGGCAGCAGTGTTAACCACTGAGCTTGCCAGTGTGGGCAACGCAGATCGCCTGAACAATGAAGCTGCAGGAGAGCCTGATTACTGCCCAGTCACATTTCACGTGTGAGGTCAATGTTAACAACTCTACACGACAAAAAATCGGCGTGGCTGCTAAATGGCAGAAGTTGCTGCGCTGTCCCTCATTAAAAACACATTAAATTGTAATTAATTTAAATAATTCTCACCCACACCATGGATCACCAGAACACATTATCTGCACAAATGCCAGCGGTGGGATTTGAACCCACAGCTACATTCAGGCAGAAATCGAAATCCTACCCCTTAGCATGGTCAGCTCTGCATCCGTGAGCAAAATTTGAATCCAGCTCCTGTGGACATTACTGTATCACTCGCTGCATAGGGAATTGATCACACCAGTGTGCCATCACCTTAACTGAACACAATATTCTCTAATGGGGGACAAACCCAGGCAATACTAATAGTAGCATTGTTTCCTTTAAACACACCAATCGCATTCTTTCAATAGCTGTCTCTATCCACAGCACACGGTTGGATCACCAACCTGAAGGAACGGCAGCATGGCATTTGAGACAAGTTTAAAAATTCAGTGGCTAATGCGAGTAACCAGCATTGGTAGGGTTTCAACTCCTGGATCTACCTGTTTACTAAACAAACATTTTAACTAACTAAGTCACAGCGTCACGTTAACTTAGGAGGGAGAGATGAGCAGGTGAGTCCAATACCAATTAACGTTTGCAGGAATGACAGATGATTTTGTTTCAAGGCTTAGTAACAGAAGACAATTGCACAGCAAATTCAGGAGTCCGTTTCACTTCTCAAACCTGGAAACAGGTACAGCAAAACTAGATTATTTAACGCTGTTGCAGCAGATGAGGAGGAGGCTGTTTACTTCCTGGACCCTGATGTGCACTTTCAGGAAAAGACCAATTCGGCCCCCCACACGACAACACAGCGCCCATAATAGACCATGCAACACCATTCTCCTGTTACACAACAATGAGACCATTCAGCATTCTAAAAGCTGCAGCATAAGCACTGCAAGACACCAGTAAGTGTTTGGAAATTATCACACGAGGATGAGGCCATTGAACCCATTGTGACTGTTGGACAAGAAAGGGAGAAGGACAAGAAAGCGTTTCAGATATTTTCTTTGAGCAGAACGAGGTAATTCAGGCACGTTTCTGTTGTATGGGAATAGAAGAATACCAACTACTCCCTCGTTCCCACTTCAGGAGGAGACTGTTCAGTATCCCGAGCCTGTTATGGAGCCCATCTAAATGTTGCAACACAGCAGGAAGGTTCCGTAAGTCCCAAACCTCTGGACAGCAACAGGAGCATGACAAACCGAGCTTGAGCGACATTGTCAGGAACATGAGCAGGGCATTCAGCCCATAGAACCGATAATATAGGAACAACAGGAGGACATTTAGCCCATCGAGTTTGTAAACCAGGAACAGTATGAATGCATTCAACCACTTATGCGTCTTACACAGCCCTGTGCCTATTATGCAGGAATTGAAAAGGAACGTAGAGGTTCCAGAAAGAGAAGAAATTAGAACAAGAAGCTTCACCAGGGAATGAACTTCAGTGCATAAATCTTTGGGATTGAAGGCATTTTTTTTTTAGAAAGTATTAGTAAGGAATTAATAACATGAGGTTTTTGAAGTGAAATCACAATCTATCACAGTCAATATGACTCTATGAAGAATAAACTGTTTTTTGAAGTATTTGCCTGAGTTCCTTAAAAGTGTAACAAGCAATGTGCATAATGGGTTTTCTATTGATGTCGTATATTTGGAATTCCAGAATGTGTTGCATAAATTGCCGCCCAAATGACTATATGCAAGACATTAGCATATCGGATTAGAAAAAAAAATACTTGGAGACCGGAATGACTAACCAACAAAAGCCATGACATGCGGGGTTGTATTGGGTTGGACGAGATCAAATATCACACGGCAGAAGTTTATAATCCACCGGGTTTAGTTGAAAACGTTAGCTTTCGGAAGGCTGCTCCTTCATGAGATGCTAGTGAGAGAAGGAAGAACTTGACACAGAATTTATATGGTAAAAAGTTATAAGCGAAAGAATTGAACAGACCTGATATGACATTAATCTGTAATCAGTTCGGACACAGGTCTGGATTGATAAATATTCAAATCTCAGAATGTCATTTAAATCACTGTGTCAAGATAACTTCAGGTGTTACGATTGTAAAGGAGGTTACAACTAAAGTCAAACAATGTAATTTCGGTCTATTTTGGAGTCTGCCTGTGACTTAACTTGGAGCCAGACTAGTGTTCTTACCAAAGCAGGTGTTCAGAAATTGCCAAGTTGACTGACTGCCAACAAAGAGTATGCTTTTTGTAAAAAAGTAGAATGTATCCTGTTCTATAAGTACAAATCTGTAAATGCAAATTAACCACATAGATTTACATATACATGCGTGTGTGAGCGGGGGAGCGTATGTGTGTGCTGGGGAGAGAGAGGAAGAGTGTGAGTGTGGATGTGTGTGTGCCAGAGGTTCAGAGTATGTGGCTGGGGTGGAGCAAGAGATAATGTGGGTGCGAATCTTTGTGTGCTTGTTTGATAGAGAGAGGGAGTGTGTGTGTGGACGGAGACAGAGTACGAGTGTGAATGTGTCTGTCGGCGTGTGTCAGTGTGTCAGTGTGTGCCTGTGTGTGAGAGAGGGGCGAGTACGCGTATGTAGGGGGACGAGAGTGAGTGTGTGTGTATGGGTACAGGAAAAGACACAGAGAGGTAGGGGAGATCCCTTTCTCCACACACACTCACTGCGTGATTTCAGAGCTTCACATCTCTGCCCTATTTGTTGTTCCTGTTACAGGCCTAGATGTTGTCACTACAATCCTCATGCTCCATCCATAGTTGGGTCATCAAACCTTCGGCTCTCCCTAATATCTGAGAAGCTCACAGCACAAAATCCAGCAAGCCAGCCCCAGCAGCACCAC
>NC_057740.1:43628936-43630713 GCF_004010195.1 Chiloscyllium plagiosum
TACACCAGGGAACCAAGAAATAAAGCTAGAAAAAGACGCAGAGGGACAGAAAGATTCACATGAAAGATAAAAACAGACAATTATTTGAGAACATGCCGTTCAAACATAGGAAAAGTAAAAGACAGAGGACTGGGTGCAACTGGATGAGTAATACTTTGGAAGGTTCAGATCGTGAAATGCATAACATTGAACTGAGGCATTGCTAAATCAATAAAAATTGTTTGTTCTCTCCAATTCTGAATTTGCCTCACAGAAGCAGCCAGGACATCATTAACCATGACAAGGTAGCAGGCCATGGAGAGCTGTGCAGACTATGCCAGTGTATTTCTCTCTCAGCTGAACCGTCTGCCCAGCACGGGTACACATGGCAAAATTGGCTGTGTATTGTTACGATACTTGCACTAGACATCTGCTCAGCACGGGAAGGTTTGCAGACTATACTGTGAGTGAGAGTAAATGGACCCCCCATCTTACGTCACTGCGTTTCCATCCAGCAAAAAAAAGGCAAGGGATTGTGTGTGTGTGTGTGTGTGTGCGCGCGCGCGCGTGCGTGTGTTTGTGTGTGTGTATCTGGGGCGGTGTTAGATGTGAAAATCACTGTTGAGAGAGAGCACGCATGGAGGAAATCAGTTTAAATTTGAAAAACAGCAGGGGTTTGAGTAATGGACAGAGTGATACTGAGGGATTGGACAGATGCGATGATGTGTTTGTGAATATCAAAGTAAAGTTATTGGCAGACCATGTAATAATATAGTTGAAAAGTATGGTGCTGGAAAAGCGCAGCAGGTCAGTCAGCATCCAAGAAGCAGGAATATCGACGTTTCTGGCATAAGCCATTCTTCAGGAATTCCTGGATTCCTGGATTTCTTCAGGATTCCTGAAGAAGGGCTTTTGCCCAAAACGTCGATTTTCCTGCTCCTTGGATGCTGACTGACCTGCTATGCTTTTCCAACACCACACTTTTCAACTCTGGTCTCCAGCATCTGCAATCCTCACTTTCTCCATGTAATAATATAGATTAGTGTGCAAAGGGTAAATGTTTGGATGGAATTTGACTGTGAGTTGAGCTGTGGAGTATCAATTCAGGTTTGTTTCTGCAGATGTGAAGCTGGGAGTATGAACACAAGATTATTGACATCACTATGAATGTATTTCATGGCTCAAAGTTCAAGCAGCAGGTGCGAGGTGTGAGTTGTTACAATTAGGAATGGTCAAGATATTGTGTCAGGAATCAGCTCGTGGTCAAAGGGATCACAACAGTTGTGATTCTTCTGTTTCAGATTCATGTACTGGCCAATCATGGGACTGAATAGGAAGAAGGAAATGGAGTTTGAAAGCACAGCAGAACAGAGGGACCTCAGGCTCTCTATATGTAAATAACATAAGCAGTGTTACAATGATTCGTGGTTCACAGCTGAAACTAAGGAGGTCAACAGAAAGACCTGTGTGTGGTACTGCCAGAAGCAAAAAGTGAAAGACTGAATGAACAACTCACTGATGTAGTTAGTAGTGGTTTATGGAATGAATATCTGGATTCAGATTCTCAGCAGGAGTAATAGAAGAATACAGCGCAGTACAGGCCCTTTGGCACTCGATGTTGCGCCGATCCAAGCCCACCTAACCTATACTAACCCACTATCCTCCATATACCTATCCAATGCCCGCTTAAATGCCCATAAAGAGGGAGAGTCCACCACTGCTACTGGCAGGGCATTCCATGAACTTACGACTCGCTAAGTGAAGTACCTACCCCTAACTTCAGTCCTATATCTACCCC
>NC_057740.1:43631267-43658666 GCF_004010195.1 Chiloscyllium plagiosum
GCCAATATTAACAACTCTACACGACAGATAAACGGTGTGGCTGCTAAAGTTGCTGCGCTGTCCCTCATCAAAAACACATTAAATTTTAATTAATTTAAATAATTCTCACCCACACCATGGATCACCAGAACACATTATCTGCACAAATGCCAGCGGTGGGATTTGAACCCACAGCTACATTCAGGCAGAAATCGAAATCCTACCCCTTAGCATGGTCAGCTCTGCATCCGTGAGCAAAATTTGAATCCAGCTCCTGTGGACATTACTGTATCACTCGCTGCATAGGGAATTGATCACACCAGTGTGCCATCACCTTAACTGAACACAATATTCTCTAATGGGGGACAAACCCAGGCAATAGTAATAGTAGCATTGTTTCCTTTAAACACACCAATCGCATTCTTTCAATAGCTGTCTCCATCCACAGCACACGGTTGGATCACCAACGTGAAAGAACGGCAACATGGCATTTGAGACAAGTTTAAAAATTCAGTGGCTAATGCGAGTAACCAGCATTGGTAGGGCTTCAACTCCTGGATCGACCTGTTTACTAAACAAGCATTTTAACTAACTAAGTCACAGCGTCACGTTAACTTAGGAGGGAGAGATGAGCAGGTGAGTCCAATACCAATTAACGTTTGCAGGAATGACAGATGATTTTGTTTCAAGGCTTCGTAACAAAAGACAATTGCACAGCAAATTCAGGAGTCCGTTCCACTTCTCAAACCTGGAAACAGGTACAGCAAAACTAGATTCTTTAACGCTGTTGCAGCAGATGAGGAGGAGGCTGTTTACTTCCTGGACCCTGATGTGCTCTTTCAGGAAAAGACCAATTAGGCCCCCCACACTACAACACAGCGCCCATAATAGACCATGCAACACCATTCTCCTGTTACACAACAATGAGACCATTCAGCATTCTAAAAGCTGCAGCATAAGCACTGCAAGACACCAGTAAGTGTCTGGAAATTATCACACGAGGATGAGGCCATTGAACCCATTGTGACTGTTGGACAAGAAAGGGAGAAGGACAAGAAAGCGTTTCAGATATTTTCTTTGAGCAGAACGAGGTAATTCAGGCACGTTTCTGTTGTATGGGAATAGAAGAATACCAACTACTCCCTCGTTCCCACTTCAGGAGGAGACTGTTCAGTATCCCGAGCCTGTTATGGAGCCCATCTAAATGTTGCAACACAGCAGGAAGGTTCCGTAAGTCCCAAACCTCTGGACAGCAACAGGAGCATGACAAACCGAGCTTGAGCGACATTGTCAGGAACATGAGCAGGGCATTCAGCCCATAGAACCGATAATATAGGAACAACAGGAGGACATTTAGCCCATCGAGTTTGTAAACCAGGAACAGTATGAATGCATTCAACCACTTATGCGTCTTACACAGCCCTGTGCCTATTATGCAGGAATTGAAAATGAACGTAGAGGTTCCAGAAAGAGAAGAAATTAGAATAAGAAGCTTCACCAGGAAATGAACTTCAGTGCATAAATCTTTGGGATTGAAGGCATTTTTTTTTGAAAGCATTAGTAAGGAATTAATAACATGAGGTGTTTGAAGTGAAATCACAATCTATCACAGTCAATATGGCTCTATGAAGAATAAACTGTTTTTTGAAGTATTTGCCTGAGTTCCTTAAAAGTGTAACAAGCAATGTGCATAATGGGTTTTCTATTGATGTCGTATATTTGGAATTCCACAATGTGTTGCATAAATTGCCGCCCAAATGACTGATATGCAAGACATTAGCATATCGGATTAGAAAAAAAATACTTGGAGACCGGAATGACTAACCAACAAAAGCCATGACATGTGGGGATGTATTGGTTTGGACGAGATCAAATGTCACACGGCAGAAGTTTATAATCCACCGGGTTTAGTTGAAAACGTTAGCTTTCGGAAGGCTGCTCCTTCATGAGATGCTAGTGAGAGAAGGAAGAACTTGACACAGAATTTATATGGTAAAAAGTTATAAGCGAAAGAATTGAACAGACCTGATGTGACATTAATCTGTAATCAGTTCGGACACAGGTCTGGATTGATAAATATTCAAATCTCAGAATGTCATTTAAATCACTGTCTCAAGATAACTTCAGGTGTTACGATTGTAAAGGAGGTTACATCTAAAGTCAAACAATGTAATTTCGGTCTATTTTGGAGTCTGTCTGTGACTTAACTTGGAGCCAGACTAGTTTTCTTACCAAAGTAGGTGTTCAGAAATTGCCAAGTTGACTGACTGCCAACAAAGAGTATGCTTTTTGTAAGAAAAGTAGAATGTATCCACAAGTACAAATCTGTAAATGCAAATTAACCACATAGATTTACATATACATGCGTGTGTGAGAGGGGGAGCGTATGTGTGTGCTGGGGAGAGAGAGGAAGAGTGTGAGTGTGGATGTGTGTGTGCCAGAGGTTCAGTGTATGTGGCTGGGGTGGAGCAAGAGATAATGTGGGTGCGAATCTTTGTGTGCGTGTTTGATAGAGAGAGGGAGTGTGTGTGTGGACGGAGACAGAGTACGAGTGTGAATGTGTCTGTCGGCGTGTGTCAGTGTGTCAGTGTGTGCCTGTGTGTGAGAGAGGGGCGAGTACGCGTATGTAGGGGGACGAGAGTGAGTGTGTGTGTATGGGTACAGGAAAAGACACAGAGAGGTAGGGGAGATCCCTTTCTCCACACACACTCACTGCGTGATTTCAGAGCTTCACATCTCTGCCCTATTTGTTGTTCCTGTTACAGGCCTAGATGTTGTCACTACAATCCTCATGCTCCATCCATAGTTGGGTCATCAAACCTTCGGCTCTCCCTAATATCTGAGAAGCTCACAGCACAAACTCCAGCAAGCCAGCCCCAGCAGCACCACTAACTTGTCAACGACACGAGTCTTCAGAAACTCCTCAGCTACACGTTTGATACCTGGTCCTTTGCAATAATACTCGGGGGGCTTCCTTATGTTATGACCAAAAGATCAGCTGAGAGGGACAAACACAGACCATGAGTGGACAGGCACAGACCAAGTCTCAAAGGCGTATTTCAAAGCATGGGACATCGTCGAAAGTCACACATATAATTTCATTGTTTCTGAGCTTTATAGCGCCAGCATTTGGTACACCAGGGAACCAAGAAATAAAGCTAGAAAAAGAGGCAGAGGGACAGAAAGATTCACATGAAAGATAGAAACAGACAATTATTTGAGAACATGCTGTTGAAACATAGGTAAAGTAAAAGACAGAGGACTGGGGGCAACTGGATGAGTAATACGTTGGAAGGTTCAGATCGTGAAATGCATAACATTGAACTGAGGCATTGCTAAATCAATAAAAATTGTTTGTTCTATCCAGTTCTGAATTTGCCTCACAAAAGCAGCCAGGACATCATTAACCATGACAAGGTAGCAGGCCATGGAGAGCTGTGCAGACTATGCCAGTGTATTTCTCTCTCAGCTGAACCGTCTGCCCAGCACGGGTACACATGGCAAAATTGGCTGTGTATTGTTACGATACTTGCACTAGACATCTGCTCAGCACGGGAAGGTTTGCAGACTATACTGTGAGTGAGAGTAAATGGACCCCCCCATCTTACGTCTCTGCGTTTCCAAAAAGCAAAAACAAAGCAAGGGATTGTGTGTGTGTGTGTGTGCGTGTGTTTGTGTATGTGTGTATTTGGGGTGGTGTTAGATGTGAAAATCACTGTTAAGAGAGAGCACGCATGGATGAAATCAGTTTAAATTTGAAAAACAGCAGGGGTTTGAGTAATGGACAGAGTGATACTGAAGGATTGGACAGATGCGATGATGTGTTTGAGAATATCAAAGTAAAGTTATTGGCAGACCATGTAATAATATAGTTGAAAAGTATGGTGCTGGAAAAGCGCAGCAGGTCAGTCAGCATCCCAGAAGCAGGAATATCGACGTTTCTGGCATAAGACATTCTTCAGGAATTCCTGGATTCCTGGATTTCTTCAGGATTCCTGAAGAAGGGCTTTTGCCCGAAACGTCGATTTTCCTGCTCCTCGGATGCTGACTGACCTGCTACGCTTTTCCAACACCACACTTTTCAACTCTGGTCTCCAGCATCTGCAGTCATCACTTTCTCCATGTAATAATATAGATTAGTGTGCAAAGGGTAAATGTTTGGATGGAATTTGACTGTGAATTGAACTGGGGAGTATCAATTCAGGTTTGTTTCTGCAGATTTGAAGCTGGGAGTATGAACACAAGATTATTGACATCACTATGAATGTATTTCATGGCTCAAAGTTCAAGCAGCAGGTGCGAGGTGTGAGTTGTTACAATTAGGAATGGTCAAGGTATTGTGTCAGGAATCAGCTCGTGGTCAAAGGGATCACAACAGTTGTGACTCTTCGGTTTCAGCTTCATGTACTGGCCAGACATGGGACTGAATAGGAAGAAGGAAATGGAGTTTGAAAGCACAGCAGAACAGAGGGACATCAGGCTCTCTATATGTAAATAACAAAAGCAGTGTTACAATGATTCGTGGTTCACAGCTGAAACGAAGGAGGTCAACAGAAAGACCTGTGTGTGGTACTGCCAGAAGCAAAAAGTGAAAGAGTGAATGAACAACTCACTGATGTAGTTAGTAGTGATTTATGGAATGAATATCTGGATTCAGATTCTCAGCAGGAGTAATAACAGCAGAGTAGATGAGGAGAACAGTATTATATCAAATACGGTGTACATAATTAGTAACTAAACAGTAAGACTTACCAGCCACACCTACGGTGGCTAGAAGTGGATAATAAAAATAATCAATAACATAAAATGCATATTGGATCCGTTTTGATAATGACCATCGATCATAATATGAGGAAAGAAGCCAAATATCCCAATATAAACCCCTGTCCATTATTGGAACATTCCAGTTCTCAGATTCGGATCCATTGCTGGAACATTCTACCCGAATGTTCTCAGATTCTGTTCTCTCTTTCCCTTTGCACTAGCAGGGAGCTGTTGATCCCTGTTCGCACTGTAGGTGATGCTACCGCGCATATTATGGGATAATGCATTGAATGATGTCCATTTATCATTTAAAAAATGAGAAAATTCCACTGAGATAATTAGAATCCATGGATACTAACATTAATCACAGCCATTCAACAAACAGGTTCAGTTAACCCCTTCCTTGCATCACTTTTGAGATCACAATAAAAGTGAACAATTTCTGGGTTTGAATGGAATGGATGAGGTCACTGAGGGATGAAATATAAATCTTTTACTCTTTTTAATCTTTCTTTCTTGTATGTGGGACCTGTGTCAGAAGACTGCAAGATTGTATCTGTCCCCCGCTGTTTATAAAAGTAGACAGGGATAAAATAACATGCGAACTGCAAATGGTAGGTACGAGGGAAATATCCAGAAATGTTGAAACTTTATTGCTGGAACAGCACAGCAGGTCAGGCAGCATCCAGGGAACAGGAGGCACTAGCAAACCTCCCCCCAAGGATACTGGTGCCCCTCAGGTTCAGGTGTAGACCATCCTGTTTATAGAGGTCCCATCGTCCCCAGAAAGAACCCCAGTTATCCAAAAACCGGAATCCCTCCCTCCTGCACCATCCCTGTAGCCACGCATTTAAGTGTTCTCTTTCCCTATTCCTCGAATCTCTATCACGTGGCACGGGTAACAAACCAGAGACAACAAGTCTGTTCTAATAACAGCAGAAGGAGAATAGAGTAGATGAGGAGAACAGTATTATATCAAATACGGTGTACATAATTAGTAACTAAACAGTAAGACTTACCAGCCACACCTACGGTGGCTAGAATTGGATAATAAAAATAATCAATAACATAAAATGCATATTGGATCCGTTTTGATAATGACCATCGATCATAATATGTCAAAAGAAGCCAAATATCCCAATATAAACCCCTGTCCATTATTGGAACATTCCAGTCTACTGTTCTCAGATTCGGATCCATTGCTGGAACATTCGACCCGAATGTTCTCAGATTCTGTTCTCTCTTTCCCTTTGCACTAGCAGGGAGCTGCTGATCCCTGTTCGCACTGTTGGTGATGCTACCGCCCATATTATGGGATAATACATTGAATGAAGTCCATTTATCATTTAAAAAATGAGAAAATTCCACTGAGATAATTAGAATCCATGGAGACTAACATTAATCACAGCCATTCAACAAACAGGTTCAGTTAACCCCTTCCTTGCATCACTTTTGAGATCACAATAAAAGTGAACAATTTCTGGGTTTGAATGGAATGGATGAGGTCACTGAGGGATGAAGTATAAATCTTTTACTCTTTTTAATCTTTCTTTCTTGTATGTGGGACCTGTGTCAGAAGACTGCAGGATTGTATCTGTCCCCCGCTGTTTATAAAAGTAGACAGAGATAAAATAACATGCCATCTGCAAATGGTAGGTACGAGGGAAATATCCAGAAATCACAAATCAAGGTAATAATATTTATTGCCCACTGACTTTGCTTAATTTTGCTCTTTTTGTTAAGTGTCCGGTTATCAAAGCCTTTCATAAACTTTAGACATCATTCAGAGTACTGGGACTGCTGCACATGAAGATGGAAATAAACTCAGTCCACATGTGCCTGTTGCAGACAGACAGGTAGAGGCCATTTAGCCTCTCAAACCTGTTACAGAGAGACAGGAGGAGGCCAGTCAGCCTCTCGAGTCTGTTACGTAGGGACAAAATTCGGCCATTCAGCCTCTTAAGCCTGTTACAGTGCGATAGGAAGAGGTAATTTAGCCACTCGAGTTTGTTACAGTGGGACAAGAGGAGGCCATTCAGCCCCTCGAGTTTGTAACACAAGGATAGGAGGAAGTCATTTAACCATCGAGTCTGTAAAAGAGAGACAGGATGAGGCCATTTCTCCTTTCCAGTCTATTAATAATCTCAGAGCCACTTGTTTGATCTTCTCAAGGGGAACAGTGAGATTCTTCATGGGTCTCCCTTTACAATGATGGCTTGGACAAGGACAATGATCTCCCTACAGTTTTGTCCATTCCTCTCGTTGGCTAAGACTGCTGTAACCCAAATGGCAATTTCAGAGAGGGCAGGCATGGTCTGGTGTCATGTCCTCCACACCGGGTCCTGGAGGAAGGGCATATCCTGCCTGTGACCCTTCCCACCCAGAAGGAGCTCCATGCCCGAGCCCTCAACACGGGTTTGGGAAGAGCAGTTATTTCCCTCTTCCTGCCAAGTACAGTCTTAATATCAGGGCGGTGCAGGGTAGCTCTGCACGGTTGGAGATTTTCCCAGTTCATTATGTGCTTTCAAAAACGGCACTGCTTCTCAATATTGTTGGGTAATTCCAGGATTTTCAGTGCATAGGGAGTTGCTCTGGAATGGTGTGCACTGAGAAATGGAGGAAACCCAACGTGATTCTCAGTGTGGGCTCAAACTCCAATTAATGTTCGTGAGATCCACTCAGTGTCATGGTGGAAATCACTCCCCAAACGCCACTTAACTGGCACTTTGTGCACAAAACAATAAAAACATGCTCCACAATTCAATCGGATCGTGCTTGACCTTTTCTTGGAATCAGCTCCAGTTACCCGCCCAGTACCATTGACCTTTCATTCCTGCACTGTTCATAAGTGTCAATGCTTTTGCCTTTAAATCCTTCAACGAGGTAGCCTCGACTGTTTAGGTGGGCATTGAATTCCACAAATGCACAATCCTTTGGGTTGGTCAGTCCTAAAACTGCTCCTCCTTATTTTCAGACTGTGGCACCGAATTCGAATTTCATCCACCAGTGGAAACATCCTCCCTGCTTCGATCTTATTTCTGTTTCTGTGTGTTTTTAATGAGATTCCTCTCGTTCTTCTAAATTTCAACGAATATATCTCAGTGTGCTTATCTTAAATGCATCTACCGTGCCTGTCTCTACCACCTCTGCTGGCAATGCGTTCCAAACGCCCACCACTCTCTGTGTGAAGTACTTGCCGTGTGTCTCCCACTTAAACTTTCCACTTCTCACCTTGAAAGGTTATCGAATCCTTCACCCTAGGAAAAGGCTTGTCTCTATCCACTCTGTCCATACCCTTCATGATATTGTAAACCTCAATCACGTCTCCCCCAATCTCCTTTTTTCCAGTGAAAGTAAACCTAACCTACTCAACCTCTCTTCATAGCTCGCACCTTCCATTCCAGGCAACATCCTCGTAAACCTTCTATGAACCCTCTCCAACGCGTCCACATCCTTTTGGTAATGTGGCGACCAAATCTGTACACAATATTCTAAATGCGGCCGAACCAACGAATTGTACAATTTTAACATGACTTACCAGCTCTAATACTCAATACCCTGTATAAGAAAGGCAAGCATACCAAATACCTTCTCGAACACTCTATCAACCTGTGCAGCAACCTTCAGGGTACAATGGACCTGCACACTGTCTGCCCCTCTCCGTTTCCTAAGGATCTTCCATTCGTTGTATAATTCGTTCCAGAATTAGACTTGCCTAAATGCATCACTTTACATTTGTCTGGATTGAAAGCCATCTGCGACTTTTCCGCTCAAATCTCCGGTCTATTTATATCCTCATCCCCCTAATGCTCTCTGCTACTCCACCAATCTTTGTGCCATCTGCAAACTTGCTGATCATGCCAACAGTACCCCTTCTAGATCAATTATGTATATTACAAACAATAGTGGACTCTGTGGAACACCGCTGGTCACCTTTCTCCATTTCGAGAAACTCCCATCAACTACTACTCACTGTCTCCTGTTGCTCAACCAGTTCTTTTTCCACCTAGCTAGAACACCCTGCACACCATGTGACTTCACTTTCTTCATTAGTCTACAATGGGCAACCTTATCAAACGCCTTATTAAAGTCCATGTATTTGGCATCAACAGCCCTTCCTTCATCTAACAACTTGGTCACTTCCTCAAAGAACTCTATTAAGTTGGTAAGGCACGATCACCCCTGCACAAAATCATGTTGCCTATCACTGATAAACTCATTCTTTTCTAAATATAAATAGATCGTATCTCTCAGTACCCTCTCCAGTAACTTCCTAAACACTGACGTCAAGCTCACTGGTCTGTAGTTATGCGAAATATCCCGACTAACCTTCTTGTACAGGTGGACAACATAAGATACCCTCCAGGCCTCCTGCACGTCGCCTGTATTTACGGATGCCACAAAGGTATCTGTCAGGGCCCCAGGTATTTCCTCTCTCGCCTCCTTCAGCAACCTGGGAATCTTTGTGCCATCTGCAAACTTGCTGATCATGCCAACAGTACCCCTTCTAGATCAATTATGTATATTACAAACAATAGTGGACTCTGTGGAACACCGCTGGTCACCTTTCTCCATTTCGAGAAACTCCCATCAACTACTACTCACTGTCTCCTGTTGCTCAACCAGTTCTTTTTCCACCTAGCTAGAACACCCTGCACACCATGTGACTTCACTTTCTTCATTAGTCTACAATGGGCAACCTTATCAAACGCCTTATTAAAGTCCATGTATTTGGCATCAACAGCCCTTCCTTCATCTAACAACTTGGTGACTTCCTCAAAGAACTCTATTAAGTTGGTAAGGCACGATCTCCCCTGCACAAAATCATGTTGCCTATCACTGATAAACTCATTCTTTTCTAAATATAAATAGATCGTATATCTCAGTACCCTCTCCAGTAACTTCCTAAACACTGACGTCAAGCTCACTGGTCTGTAGTTATCCGAAATATCCCGACTAACCTTCTTGTACAGGTGGACAACATAAGATACCCTCCAGTCCTCCTGCACGTCGCCTGTATTTACGGATGCCACAAAGGTATCTGTCTGGCCCCAGGTATTTCCTCTCTCGCCTCCTTCAGCAACCTGGGATATATCCCATCCGGTCCTGGGGATTTGTCCACCTTAATAGCCTCTAACACACCCAACACATCTTCCCTACTTATGCCAACGTGATCCAGACAAATCAAACGTCTATCTCTAATCTCAAGGTTCATTATGTTCCTCTCCTGAGTGAACAGTGATGCAAAATAATCGTTCAGAATCTCACCCATTCTCTCAGGTTCAGCACACAGCCTTCCTTCTTTATCATTTATTGGACTAATCCTTTCTCCTGTTACCTGCTTGCTTCTTATATAAGAATAAAATGCTTTGGAATTTTCCTTAATTCTGTTTGCTATAACTATTTTAAGACCGCTTTTCGCCCGCTTGATTCCTTGTTTAAGACTTGTCCTACTCTTCCGATATGCCTCCACTGCCCGTAAGAATAACTGGTCTCAAATTCACCCAATTAGACTTCATCCCTGTCTTGAACCAGGCAATAACATTTGCCACCCTGCAATTATCTAGCATGACTCCAATGGACAATGAGGACACAAAGATCATCGTCAAACGTACAGCAATCTCCTCCCTCTTCCTGAGTTAATCTTGGGTATATCTTTTTCCGGCCATGGGGATTTATCTATCCTTAATGTTTTTCAAAATGTTCATCAGATCCGCCTTCTCAACATAAACATGTTCTTATATATCAACCTATTTCACGCATCCTTCACAAACGACAAGATCGATCTCAGCAGTGAATACTGAGGCAATATATTATCTAAGGACCTTCCCTACCTCCTGCTACCCCAGGTACATATTTCCCTTCACGATCCCTGATGATCCTACCCTCACACTGGCAATCCTCTTGTTCCTCACGCAAGTGTAGAATGCAGTTGAAGGCGTGGGTTTCATGTGCGTGAAGTGGGGAAGATGCACGGAAGGCACCTCCCTCTTTTTGATATCTTCGAAATAGAAGGCCACCCATGATGTTCTGGGTTGGAATTTCTCCTCTTGGGAGAAAACACAGCGGAGGAATTCGGAGTTAGGGATAGCGACTTTACAAGGAGGGGGTAAGGGAGGATGTGTAGTTCAGGCAGGTGTGGGAGTTCTTGGGTTTGAAATAGATGTCCATGCTGAGTTGGTCACCGGAGAGGGAGATGTCCAGGAAGAAGAGGGAGGTGCCGGAAATGGGCCAAGTGAACTTTGAGGTCAGAGTGGAAGGCTCTGTTAAAGTCAATGAACTGTTCAACCTACTCGTGAGAGCACGAGGTGGCGCCGATACAGTCAGCAATGTAATGGAGGAAAACGACGGATGTGATGCCAGTGTAACTGCGACAAATGGACGGTTCCACGTATTTTCTGGACCAACCTAACTTGAGGAAACTTTACAAATGCCTCGGTAAAGTTCATATCGAGAACATCCATTGTCTTACCCTCAATAACGATTTTTGCCACTTCCTTTGGTTTCCCTTGTTCGAGATAGTGTGATTGGAGGCATAAAATCCTAGCAAGACCTCATTAATTCACGACAGAGATGAGGAGGAATTTCTTCCCTCACAGGGGAGTGAATCTGTGGGATTCCTTACCGCAGTGGGCTGTCGAGGCGAGGTCATTAAGTATATTTACAGAAGAGAAGGTCAGATTTTAATTAATCAGGGAAACAAGGCTTTCGCAGGAAAGGCAGGAAAATAGAATTGCGGATTATCAGACCAGCCATGATCCCATTGAAGGGCAGAGCATACTCGATGGGCAAATGGCCTGATGCCATTCCTATGAATTATGATCTTAACTAAATCTGTTTCGAACTCAAAAAAACGATTCTATAATATTCTGGTTCTCTGCTCACAAAACTCCGCTGATATGAGATGATTAGATATATCTTTTTACACAACATTTGATCTCGAACAGTCCATTCTCTTGATTGCTCCTTGGTATGCTGTTACAGAAAACCATCTCATCTACAATCCTGGATTCCATCCATTCCAACACTGATAGTCATTAGTTATCCAGTTCGGATGGAGACTACTTTAATACACAGTTACTGTACTGCCCTTGCTGCAAGTACATTCTCAGTTTTTTTAAAGTTTTACTAAAATGACTCTGAGTTTAATTCATTTCAGAAATTTCATTTTCCGTGAAATTCCCAGGTTGAATTGGCGGTCTCACTAATTCGCAAACTACATTGATTCTTCACAACACTTTGTTTGTCGTTTTACCTTTCCTGCGAAAATCATGGGAATCTTTCAAGATTCACTTCCCAGACATGGTCATTCTGCAGCCACATTTCCACACAGACAGTTCAATCATATTTGATCTCTTTAGATAAAGTGACCTTTCGTTGAAATTGCTGCAAACGTAGGGAGTGTTTCAGTGACAGTAAGTGCTAAAGGGGTGATTTACAGAGACAGGGAGGCATCGAGGGGCAGGAGGACGTTGCACATTTAAGGATAGTTGCTGGTGCTGCTGAATGCCAGTTGGAAAAAGGAATTTAGCATTGGAGGAATTTGCAGCGATAGAGGGGCCTGGATGAGATTCCAGGCTTAGGCATGTGTGTAGGGCTGCAGATCATTAGATACTACATTGAGCAGGATGTGGTGGCATTCAAGGGAATCAAAGTTGTGGCACATTCAATGCCACTTGCCGCATCTGAAGAATGTGACAGAGATATGGAGGATAGTATGGACTGGAGAATGTGAGAGGAAGTGTTGGAGGCTAGTACAATTCCAACATTTAAGAGGCATTTGTATGGGTATATGATTGGAAAGTGTTTGGAGGAATATGGGCCGGTGATGGCAGGTGAGACCAGATTGAGTTGGGCTATCTGGTCGACATGGATGGTTTGGACTGAATGGTCTGTTTCCATGCTGAACATCTCCAGAACACTGTGAGTTGTGGACTGGAGAATGTGACAGGAATAGGGAGGTTGTATGGACTGGAGAATGTTACAGGGATAGGGATAATGGCATGGACTGAAGAACGTAATAGACATAGGGATGATGGTATGCACTGGAGATTATTTCAGGAACAGGGATGATGGTATTGACTGGAGAATGCTACGGGATGAGGAAGATGGTAGGGACTGGAGAGTATTACAGGTATAGGGAAGGTTGTTTGGACTGGAAAATATTAAATGGACAGAGAGGGTAGTATGGACTGGCGAATATCCGAGAATGATCTGGTTTTATGCACTAGAAGATATTTTGGAGTGAGTGAGTGTTGTGCATGCTGGACAGGGATCGGGAAGCTTATCGTGACTCTAGGAGGCTGCAGTCATACAAAGTGTTGTGATGCACTGGAGTACCTTACGACATTAGGATGGGCGACAGTGAGACGAATTGTTTACAGATATAAGGAGAATTTAATTGACCTCAAATTCGTCACACCGATAGGGAGGTATATCGCATCTGATGGAGTGTGCACAGGGGTGGGGGTGGGGGGGTGTGTGTAGGGGAGGGTTTGAAGAGGTTAAAAAGATTGAACGTGTTTTCGAGACTGGAGGGTATTACACAGAAAGGGATGGATTTAGCGACTGAAGAATGTCAAGAAATAGGGAGGGTTGCAAAGGTGAGAGAAGGTGGCAGCAAGTTGGATATGGGCGTGACGGTTATTACACAGATAGTGATGGCTGTAGGGTCTGGTGGGCATTACACAAACAAGAAGCTTGCAGTCACTGGAGGTATTGACACGTACAGGGAAGTACAAGTGGCAGGCAGTTTATAGAGACAGGGAGAATGGTTGAGGTGGCGTGAGATTACAGAAATGAGTAGTGTTGTATCAGTTGAATGATTTACACAGGCAGGTGAATTTTAGAGGTAAGAAACAAGGACTGCAGATGCTGTAAACCAGAGTCGAGATTAGAGTGGTGCTGGAAAAGCACATCAGACCAGGCAGCATCCGAGGAGCAGGAAAATCGACGTTTCGGGCAAAAGCCCTTCATCAGGAACCGAGATAGGGTGCCTGTAGAGTGGAGAGATAAATGAGAGGGGGTGGGGATGGGGAGAAATTAGCAAACAGTACAATAGGTGGATAGGGGTGTGGATGGAGGTGATAGGTCAGAGAGAAGGGTGGAGTGGATAGGTGGAAAGGAAAATAGGCAGGAAGGACACTTCACGAGGGCGGTGCTGAGCTGGAAGGCTGGAGCTGGGGTGAGGTGGGGGAAGGGGAAGTGAAGAAACTGGTGAAATCCACATTGATAGCAAAGGGTTGAAATGTTCCAAGGCGGAAGATGAGACATTCTTCCTCCAGGCGCCGGGTAGTGAGGGAGCGGCGGTGCACGATGCCCAGGATCTGCATGTCCTTGGCAGAGTGAGAGGAAGAGTTGAAATGTTGGGACACATGGCGGTGGTGTTGATTGGTCCGGGTGTCCAGGAGATGTCCCCTAAAGCGCTCTGCTCGGAGGTGTCCAGTCTCCCCAATGTAGAGGAGACCGCATCGGGAGCAATGGATACAATAAATGATATTGGTGTATGTGCAGGTGAAACTTTGATGGATGTTGAATGATCCTTTGGGGCCTTGGATGGAGGTGAGGGAGGAGGTGCGGGCGCAGGTTTTGCAATTTCTGCAGTGGCAGGGGAAGTGCCAGGATGGGAGGGTGGATTGTAGGGGGGCGTGGACCTGACCAGGTAGTCACGGAGGGAATGGTCATTGTGGAAGCTGGAAAGGGGTGGGGAGGGAAATATATCCCTGGTCTGGTGGTGGAGTCTTTTTGGAGGTGGCAGAAATGTCGGCGGATGGTGCTTTTTATGCGAAGGTTGGTAGGGTGGAAGGTGAGCACCCGGGGGGTTCTCTCCTTGTTACGGTTGGAGGGGTGGGGTATCAGGGCGGAGGGGGGAACGTGGATGAGATGCGTTGGAGGGCATCTTTACCCACGTGGGAACGGGAATTGCCGTCTCTAAAGAAGGAGGCCATCTGTTGTGTTCTGTTGTGGAACTGGTCCTCCTGGGAGCAGACATAGCGGAGGCAGAGGAATTGGGAATATGGGATGGCATTTTTGCAGGAGGTAGGGTGGGAATAGGAATAATCCAGGTAGTTGTGGGAGTTGGTGGTTTTGTAAAAAAATGTCAGTGGCAAGTCGGTCGTCAGGAACGGGAGGAAGGTGTCAGAGATGGTCCAGGTGAATTTAAGTTTGGGGTGGAATGAGCTGGTGAAGTTGATGAATTGCTCAACCTCCTCTCGGGAGCATGAGGTGGCACCAATGCAGTCATCAATGTAAGGCAGGAAGAGGTGGGGAGTGGTGCCGGTGTCACTATGGTGATGGACTGTTCTACGTAACCAATAAACAGACAGGCATAGCTCGGCCCCATATCGGTGCACATGGCTACCCGTTTGGTCTGGAGGAAGTGGAAGGATCGAGGAAAAACTGTTAAGGGTGAGGACAAGTTCAGCAAAACGAATGAGGGTGTCGTTCGAAGGGTCCTGTTGGGGACGTCGGAAGAGGAAGAAACGTAGAACTTGGAGGTGTAGAGGGATTGGAAATCCATGGTGAAGATTAAGCGTTGGGGGCCGGGGAAACGGAAGTCTTGGAATAGGTGGAGGGCGAGGGTGTTGTCTCGAACGTATGTGGGGGGTTTTACAGACAGGAACCACTCACCATAGTATGAGACTGGAAAACGTTGTGGAATTGGTGATGTTTGAAATCACTGCGACAGTCAGAGAGACCAAGAAGGTAATAAGGTCTGGTGGAGTTCCACAGATTTGGAGGGTTTTAGGGACGTGTTAGTAGGATTGGCAGGAACGAAGGTTGTTAGAGACATGGCGAGGGCTGGAGCAGTCTGCAGACATTGCGAGGGTTGTGGTGTCCAGAGGAAGTTCCACAGATAGGGATGGATGTTGGAGCTGCAGGACCTTCCGGAGATAAAGAGTTCACCAAGACAAGGAGAAATGTAATGAATCGGGGATACAGATATGGCTGTCACAGAAATTAGAAATTGGGATCACTGTAGAAGCCGGAGAATTTCATAGCGATTCAGGCGGATTGTCAGAGTGTATGAAGTTTGCAGTACTAAGGAGTTGTAAAGCATTCCCAGTAAATAGTAGTTTGGAGTACTATCCAGTCTGGGATAGCTTTCAGAGGGACAGAGCAACAGGAAGTGGTTGCAGAAACACAGAGGGTTACTGACTTGGATACTTGGGTCCTTTGCCTGCTGAGAGTTATCATGATGATAATAGAACTCATTAAATGTCCGGATTCCCAGGGAACTGATAGGATGGATGCTGAAATGATACCTCCTTCCTCTTATGGGACAGGCACACAAGGAGGCTCATTTTGACAAAGAAAATCCCCATATAAGATGGAGAAGGGGACTTTATTTCAGTGATTCATATCTACTTCGGGTTTGTATCCACACAGCACCAACGAATTTCACAGGGTAACAAAGAACAAGGTCATTGCAGACTGCAGGAGATAATAGACGAAGGCGAGGCTGTAAGGTCTGGGGTTAGAGAGAGGGGAGACGTTCAGCGGCAGAAGTGGGTTACAGTGAGGGTGTCCTGCCAGGAATGGAGAACGGAACAGGGTCACTTAATGAGAGGTAAGTAACTTTATGGTACAAGGGCAGACAGAACAGAAAGACCCCAAGCTCTCGATTTGTCATTTCCTCAGTTAGCTGCGCTCACCCAGTCTGGTGCAAGCCCCACATACAAACAACATGAGGTTTCCCAGCTCCTTGTGCTCAAATCCCAGTGCACAAACTTCTGACCCATTGGAGACATACCATCGGTTAGGTATTTACACTGTTACAGTCTTGCCACAGCACAACATCTCCATTACAGTCACATGATGGCTAATTGCACAAAACAAAGAAAATCCTCACTCAGATTCCCTGGTTATATACTGCTCTGAACGACAGTCCACAGAAAACGGCAGAATCCACAAAACCTCACTGCATGGGTCAAGGTTAATGAAGAATATTTCATTCTCTCCTTTTGGAAACCAATTCCTGCATCTTATTAATTTGCCACTTTACAATAAGAAGAAAAATCAACAAAATCCCAAATTAAGGTTTTTCTGAGGTGAACTCTGATGTATCGTGCAGAGCTGGAGGTCAAATGAGCAGCATCAGGTCAGAATCAAACACTCAGACAGAATGGCCAAATAGATTCACATTTGAACTACATGTCCCAACCTGGGAATCTGAAGCTGCGCTCAGCCATTCCAGTAAAGTTCTCCACATGCAGGTCAACAAGATCCCAGGTTTGTGCATTTAAAATTACAAAATATTTGTTTTGAATCCCTTGATCCAATCAGAAGAAGTCCATGATTCAGATTGCGAGCGTTGAAGTGGCAAACGGAGGCTTCATAATTATGAGGGTTCATGGTGATGGAGGAAGTTCCTTCGCTTGGGACGTTGTGGGGGAGGGCGACATTTGCTCAGATAGGGGCGTCAGTGCAGAAGCAGAATATGGAGATGAGTAGATGGATGGAGGGACTGCTGGACATTGCATTGACTGGGCGTGTGAAAGCGATGGGACGATGTTGCATCGACATTCAGTCTTGTAGGAACTGGATCCGGAAAGTCACAGGCATTGGAGAGGGTTCTACAGATCGGGAATATTGCAGGGATCTGAGAGGATTACACAGAATGGGAGGATTGTCAGTTCTCTACAGATTGATATTCTTATTGAGACAGGAAGAGGTTCCACCGATTAGCCACATTGTAGGAGATGCAGGGGTTTATAAGGAGGTTTGGGTTGGTTGGAACAATTCACAGAGAGGGGAACATTTTTAGAATAGTAGTAGATGACAGGTAGTGAGGATTGTGTGGCATGAGAAAGTTAAGGGAGATATTTTGGATCTGGAAGAGATCAACATAGATAGGGACCGCTCAGGAGACTGGGACTTGCTTCATCAATAAAGTGAATTGAATGGTCTAGGTAAGATGACACAGATAATGAAATATGTGCGGATTGAGGGCAAATACGCAGGCATGGCCAGCTCTTTTGACAGGAGGACCTTCTAGGGGTAGGCACTGCTATAGCGAGTTTGCATGGAGAGTGAAGTCTGTATTTACTGGCGAGGTTTACACTGATACAGACAGAGTGAGAGATTGGAGAAGCTGACAGAGGTTACGTGTATTCTGTTGATTCGACGAGGTTACACGCAGAGGATTACAGGAACTGGAGGTGATTACTGCCAGAGGGAGGACTGTCGAGTTGGGAAGAAGTTACCGAGATAGCAGCAATTTACACTTTTTTAGGGATAGCAGCAATTTTGTTAAGACTTAATCACCTTATTACTATCGAGGGGGCCTGAGGAGGTGACAGTCAAATGCAAGTTTTTGCAATCCAGATCAGTTTACACGGCTCTATGAATGGTTCTGGAAGTTGCATGCAAAACTTTGATGGCGAGTGCGGCAACGAATGCCAACGTATTTTTTTTAAATCTTGATATCTGTATTCTCTTAATAAGGATTATATTTACGTATTCTGTACTTAAAATGATACTGCGTGTTGGTGACATTGCTGCATTGTACCTAACCTTATAACTGAAGAGTCAGTAGTCACCCTTGTGATTCCAATGACGCTGTATGTGGAGAGTCAAAAGTTTCTCACTCTACTCGTTTGAGTACATATGACAAAAAGCTAATTCATTATTTTATTTACAGCAAAACGGAGGTTTATTGGAGATGATCAGGTTCTAGAGAGTGAGGGTTGTGTAGCCTGAAAAAAATTAAAGCTAAAGAGAGTGTTTGGTTCTGGAAGAAATTTTCGGATAGGGACAGTAGAAGAGACAGAAGCATTTTTAATAGACAACGTTACATAGATCGGGAAGGATGTAGGGACTGAAGGTGAATAACAGACATGGAGGGTTTTATTAGTAGAAGGGGTTTGAGGGATAGGGACTGCTGTAGTAACTTACTTGCACAGCAAAGGTTGTATTTACTGGAGGAGAAAGTGAGGTCTGCAGATGCTGGAGATCAGAGCTGAAAATGTGTTGCTGGAAAAGCGCAGCAGGTCAGGCAGCATCGAGGGAACAGGAGAATCGACGTTTCGGGCACAAGCCCTTCTTCAGGAATGAAGAAGGGATTGTGCCCGAAACGTCGATTCTCCTGTTCCCTGGATGCTGCCTGACCTGCTGCGCTTTTCCAGCAACACATTTTCAGCTTGTATTTACTGGAGAAGGCTCCACTGTTCCCGACAGTGTAAGGGAGAGTTCAATGGATTATAGAGCATTTCACGAAAAATGTATTAAGTGGACTTGGGGCGATTACCGAAACAGGAGTGCTGTCGGGTTGGAAGAGCTTATGCAGATCGCCAGCGTTGAACGGCTGGAGGAAGGTTGTCAAGATTTAATTGCTTTATTGACATAGAGCAGGTCTGGGGACACTACTGTCAAGGGGGCGTTTAGACAATCCAGATGAGTTTACAGAGATATAAATGATTCTTGGAGTTGCAAGAGGTAACAGTGATGGGAAATATTCCAACAAGTGGCCAAAGCTACAATCACAAGAAGAATTCTTCGTACAGGATGAGTTGACAGACATAGGGAGCTCTGTAATGACTGGAGAAGCTTATTGTGTTTCAGAGGCTGTAGGGGATTACAGAAGGTTGAGAAAGTTGGATATGAGGCAAGGTTAAAGAGACAAGAATGGTTGATAGGACTAGAGGAAGACCTGAGTGGAATATTTACAGCGTGGAAACAGGCCATTCTGGCGAATAAATCCACAAGGAGACTCCGAAGAGAATTCCACCAGACTCATTGCCCGAAATATCCATGTAAACCCGTATTTCTCATGGTTAACACAACTACCATAAACAACCCTATGGTCAATTTATGATGGCAAAGCCACATAAAAGGTACATTTTTAGACTGTGTAAGGAAACCAGGGAACCAGAAAAAATAGACACAGACACGGAGAGAACATGCAAATTGCAGACCGGCAGTCAGACAAAGCTGAGGTTGAACTCGGTCCCTGACATTATGAGGCTGCTGTGCTAAACAGTCAACTATCACGCCACTCCTGTATCTGAGCATACAGACCATTGCAGAGATTTTATCAGGACACAATGTTCGTGACGTTTATCGGAAAAGGAGGAGTACACAGTCAGGAACAGGAATTTGTTACATCGATGCTTTCCATTTGAGAGACTGGAGGAGATTGCAGCAATAAGAAAATCCCTAGACAATTACAGAGGTACGAGCGGTTGTAGAGACTGGATGAATTTAGTAATCCTCTGGGTTGGAAACATTGGACGAGTTTTCCGAGTTAGCATGGGTTCAATGTACTGGCTGTGGTTGTAAAGGCAATTGAAGGGAATGGAAGACGTAATAACAATCGAGAGGATGTCTCGGACAAATGGATGGTTTTGGTAGCTTCTAGATATTCGAGAACTAGGAAGTTGAGTAGTGACTGGAGGTGATCAAAGGTAAATAACATTGCAGTGACAGAGGAGGTCTGTCAGGTACTGGAGATTGTAGAGTGTAGGCAAGATTGCAGATCTGAGGAGAGATCAAGTAGCTTCAAAATACTGTACTGGGGGGATTGTCAGAAAGCAGTAAAGGACTTGGACAATTTTGTACGGATTGGGATGTGTGTATGGTGATAGATGTTTAGATGGAGTGGGTGCTTTCGGACATTATGCAGCACTTCTTTAAGGACTGGAGACTATTACAGTGATTTCTTGTACTGCAGAGGCTGCAGGTGGTTTTGCAGATTGTCAATATGGTAAGGGCTGGATTTTACAGAATCCTGAAAAGATGATGGACATAAGGATTTTGGGAATAGAGGCCATATCTCTAAGTTTCAAAGCCATTATGGAAAAAGGAAGGGATAGTGCAGAAGTGAAGAGTCCACATTTGCGGAAGCCACCTTATCATTATATTATCACGATCACTAGACAGGGTCTGCAACTAGACTGGTATTAAATAATTGCATTCAGAAAAAAGGAAGAATTTCAAAGTGATAGAGTGAGAATTCAGCGCCACTGTGTTCCCTGAAGAGGGAATGACAAAGACAGTAATTCTCGCGAGCACTGATCACACAAAATTGTGAGTTTGATAAAGAACGTACAGTGCAATGAACACTCTCAGACCTTCAAAATTATAAAGAGTACAAGGAGGGAATTAAAAATGAGGGACAAACAATTGCCATGAAATATGCTTGGCAGAAACATTAAGGAAAAGCAGGTTTATAGATGTACAGTTGGAGTAAAAGGATTTCCAGCTTAAGAGTGAGGTCAGTTACAAAGCACAGAGATAATCTGTGCATAGAGACAGAGGAAATAGGTGAGATCTTAAACGAATACTTACCATCTTTATTCGCACAAGTGAAGGAAATTGAAGCCATGGATTTCAGTAGGGAAGGTGAAGGTCTAGAATATGTTAAGATCAAGAAGGAGGAGTCATTGAATATGTTTGCACGCATAACGGTGGAGAACTCCCAGTGCCCAATGAAACGTATCCCAGGCTTCTTTGGGAGGCAAGGGAGGAGATTGCTGGGGCCGTGGTGGATGTATTTAATACTTTGTTGGTCATAGGTGGAATGCCAAATGATTGGGTGACAGATACTGTCGCTCCACTGTTCAGAAGTGCAGCAGGGATCGGTCAGCGAATTAGAGAGCAGTGGGAGTTGGGAGAGGAAGAATCAGTCTGAGGAATTCAGTTGAGTTTTTTGAAATGGTGTCTAAAAATATTGACCAGTGAACGACAGGTGATGTGGATTACACAACTTCATTAAGGCTTGTGGAAAGGTCCCACATGGAAGACTAGTCTAACAGGAAAAACCCATGGGATTGAAGGTAAGTTGGCAAATTGGATCCAAAATTTGTGGACGAAGGTCAACGTGTTTGATTTTTTTCCTATAGCAGGTGTACCAAATTGATCGCTACAGGAACCATCGCTGTTTATTATATAGATTAATAGCTTGAAGGAATGTGCCATAGCAATGTCTCACAGGAATATTCCGCTCCTGAATTGCTTTCGACAGCCATTTTAAATACTCCCTCATGTCCAATGAGGATTTACCCACAAATAATTGCCTGCAATCATTATCTCCAGTTCCTGCATAATGTTGTTGTTGTCCATCTTCTCCCAATTTCACATCACCAACCGAAAAATGCAGTCACCCCTATCCATAGGTATCTTAAAATCCACAGTATTATGGCCCCTACTCTCGAAATGCTCTCCACTAAAACTTCATTCACCCATTTCCCAAAACCAGGTGTAGTATAACACCTTCCCTGAACGAAATTTATGAAGAACCCCGCCTGAATGGCCCTTAGAAGTAGTGTCCCATCCAAGCCCCTTGCACAAAGTGAGTCCTAGTCTAAATAGGGGAAATTAAATCAACCCCCACAGTAATAATGTTACTTTTACATCTTTCCAAAATCTGTCCACATAGTCTCCCTTATATTTCCCAATGACTGTTGAAAGACCTGTAGTATATGCCCAACACTGCGATTTCATCACTGTGATTCCTCAGTTCTGCACAGATTTCATCTCTATATGTGTCTTCTGATGTATCATCCCTTAGTGCAGCTGTGAGATTCGCCCTGACCGGTAAAGCAACTCGACCACGTCTTTGACATTCCCTTCTTTCACATCTGAAACACTCAATCTTAGGACATTCATCTGCCGTTTCCTGTTCTTCTTTTATCTAAGTCTCTGGAATTGTAATAATACCATATGTGAAGTACGACCCAAACCTCTAAGCTAACCTCCTTCGTGCCTTAATCCTTTTGCATTTCAGACAATCTCAGCTGCTCTGTTCAGCAACGTTTTTCTTGCCTGTACTTGTCATTAATCATGTGCTAACATTTTTAATCCAAACTTTAAAAAGGAACACCAATGTAATAACTTTTGAGAAGTGTCTGACATGGACAGGGAAATACCCAATTTCTGGATCAATGGTGCTGGAAGAGCACAGCAGTTCAGGCAGCATCCGAGGAACTTCAGCAAAATCGACGTTTCGGGCAAAAGCCCTTCATCAGGTTCATACCCAAATCAGAGGTAGATAACAAATAATGAAGTTTGTGATTGAGATAATCGGAAATATTTTAATTGAAATCTTATTTTGTTTTACAGCAATTACAAATATACAAGTAGACATAGAAACCGAGTTTCTGCTAAATGATTTTTAATGTAATGTGCGTTTAAAATTGCATAAATCCCAATGAAATTATTCCAAAATTGATTTTGAATGAAAGAAATCGAATCAAATAACACGAAATACAAACAGTTGTCCATTAAGTTATCATTTTGAGCGATGTGCTAACATTTTTAATCCAAACTTTAAAAAGGAACAACAATGTAATACATTTTGAAAAGTGTCTGACATGGACAGGGACATACCCAATTTCTGTATCAATGGTGCTGGAAGACTACAGCAGTTCAGGCAGCATCCGAGGAACTTCAGCAAAATCGACGTTTCGGGCAAAAGCCCTTCATCAGGTTTATACCCAAGTCAGAGGTAGATAACAAATAATGAAGTCTGTGATTGAGATCATTGGAAATATTTTAATTGAAATCTTATTTTGTTTTACAGCGATTACAAATATACAAGTAGACATAGAAACCGAGTTTCTGCTAAATGATTTTTAATGTAATGTGCGTTTAAAATTGCATAAATCCCAATGAAATTATTCCAAAATTGATTTTGAATGAAAGAAATGGAATCAAATAACACGAAATGCAGACAGTTGTCCGTTAAGTTATCATTTTGAGCCATGTGATAACATTTTTAATCCAAACTTTAAAAAGAAACAACAATGTAATAAATTTTGAAAAGTGTCTGACATGGACAGGGACATACCCAATTTCTGGATCAATGGTGCTGGAAGACTGAACTCATTAGGGTGGAAACACTGTGAAGCGGATCAGCCAGTGACACATTGTCTAGAAGGGCTGGTGAGACAGCATGAGGAAAGAATAACTGATGTTGCTGGAAAACTGGAAAAATGAGTACAGGTGACATGGTAAGATTTGAAGAGAGAGAGTACTGCACGCTCTAAAACCAGCAAGTTGGAGTCACTTTGATGTGTCAAATGTGTCATCAGAATGGTCAGTAAAAGCTTCGCCTCTGCAATAATCCAGAAAGGAGTATTTGAAAAATAATTGCAAACAAATAAGTCTCGATTAGTTGTGAACTTGTCCCTGAAACGTCTGAGCTATAATTTTCTCCTGCCGTAACAAGGATGAGGAGGTGCAATTGTGATAGCTCATGATGGGTTTTCCTACTTCGGAGATACAAAAATTTGAAAAAATCAGTTTGACTACATATTGCACTCCATTTTTAACTGAACTCTAAATTTACTCTGGGTCCCAGCATAAATAAATGGATTGGTGCAAGAACTCAAAAACTCGAAAACAAAATGCTACGACATTGAGGATTTCTCTGGAAACATCGAAACTGGACCATGATGAATAAGTAGCATTTGAAATGCAGATATGGAGAGAGTATTGTTATTTTTAAAAAACCTGCATATAATAGGATATAAATGCGAGAGATGGCAAAATGCCAAATAATGGACTTTCATTGTTTCTCCATCTCTGGTTCGTTTTGATTCTCTACATTGCTTTCGACCCAGAGTCTTCTGCGGGCTGCATTGACTGCTAGAATGTTTCACACTCTCAGAATATTCAAGAGTAATATTAGAATGAATGAAATACATAGGATTCACAACGGAACTAATTAAATCATTACTTTTGTTCCACGGTACCAAACCATATCATTAATAACATATATTGGTTCATAAACAAAATATGTGGCGATATTTGTAAGCAGGAATCTAGATACAAATCCAATAACCCATCTGCTGACTTCTGAGTGCAAAACTTTACTTTCAGCTTCTTACAACAAATGGCCTCAAATTGATCATAGGTCAACTCCACGGTTAACCAAGCAGAACTTGGTGGCACGGTTAACCAAGCAGAACTTGGTGGCAAAATTTAAGGCATTATGCAGACTACACACTTGTGTATGACGGAAAACTAGATGGAAAATAAATTTCGGCGATGCGATTCAGTAGTACTGTCATGGCCATGATGAATAGATCTGTCATTGCCTGGATACCGCATGACAGATGCCACATCACTTCAGGACTTTCTTCATTCCGGAAGAAGGGCTCATGCCCGAAACGTCGATTCTCGTGTTCCTTGGATGCTGCCTGACCTGCTGCACATTTCCAGCAACACATTTTCAGCTCTGATCTCCAGCATCTGTATTCCTCACTTTCTCCTTAAAGATGCCACATCACATCCAGTTTAGCTGCAGTGTCGAGATCAGTCCGACATTAATGTAAAAAGGAAATCTTATGAAAAAGAACTGAAACACAAATGAATTTCAAAATATGACAAAATTGCCACAAAAGCATGGAATACAACATGGAAATGCCACTTGATGAAAGGTCATCATCTCCGGTCTCCAGGGTCGATTTGAACCATGCAAGTTCACATGTGATGATAACTCATTCAGAGAAAGGTCCTTGTCCAAACGGCGACGTCGCCGTGTTGCACGACGCTGTCTTGAGGCTTGTCAATTTTATAGAGTGTGGTTCTGGAGACGCACAGCCAGTGAAGCAGCATCTGAGGAAAAGGAGATTCGCCATTTCGAACCAAAGCCCTTCATCAGAATGCTGCCTGAGTTGCTGTGTTTTTCCAACACCACCCTCATCGACTCTGCTATCGAGCATCTGAAGTCTTCATTTTCTCCTTGCCAACTTTATGTCATGTTAATATTTGACTTAAGAAGCTTTAGTTGCAAATCTGAGGTTCTCCAGTTGGTCTGGAGTGTCTTTCAAGGTGGCGAACAATAAAGAGGGAAGAGAACAAGGCTATTCCAGATGCAATTTGGGGAAGAAAATTCCAAATGTAGGATTTCACCATTCAGAAGCAAATATTAAAGAGGAGAGAAGAAGTGAAGAAGTGAACGATTGACTGATGGAAATGGTGGACAGAAAAACTGTCTGATCTTAGAAGTGCTACTGGACTGAAAATTGTGTCTGCATTTTATTTGCACAGATGCTGCCAGAATTGCTGAATTTCTCAAAGAATTTCTGATTTTCCAATGAAAAGTGTGTGTTTTGTGAGTTAGAAAATAGCAAACATTTGATTTATGTCATTGCTAACACACTGAAGCTGTTGTTGCTAATGGCTGAAGGCGGACTCACATTGCTAAACAAGCTAGCAGAAAGCATTAATCTTCTATTCTGCTAATTCTGAATCGCTTCTCACTTTCTGAAATTTCTGAATACATCCTGATGCATAAGACAAGCTTCTGGCTAGAATTTCGTTCTGTGAGTGATAGCAGTTGAGAGAAGGGAGACCCTACACTACGAAACAAAGAGTAGAGAACACTGGTAAGAAGGCAAACGGGGTGAAAATGACGTGAAAGTACTTAACTGGTTTCACTGTCATAGATCGGGGCACAGAAAATTACGGTGCCGGTGGTTTCAGCAGGGCACTGGCAGAAGGCGTTTTAACTGCCAGAAGGCGGGTCACGTAAAGTCATAGTGCTGATCGTTAAAGTGGCATTAGTGAAAATAGTAAAGAAGAGCCGAGAAGATGCAGGAGAATGAACAGCATAGGCAGGGGTTGGGTTTGGGGTGTTCGTACCTGATCTCTATAAAGGACTCACCTCTGCTTGGAAAGTTTAGTCAGAAAAAACAAGTGGGGAAATACAAGAAGGTGTAATTTTGAGAGATGCAGAATGTAACCAGTCGCTGATAGTAAGAGATGAGCGAATTTGCACTCTTTCTGATCTGTTACCTGAGACTATGGCAATTTGTGGGATAGATGGGCAGAAATTTAGCTTTCGCCTATACAACTTCAGATAGACAACTCAAGACTGGGAACGTAACAGTGGGTGTGATTGACAGATTATCATTTCCAGGAGTTCAGTTTGTTCTTGGGAATGATCGAGAAGGTTCCAAGGTGGGAGTGAGAAGCCTGGTTGTGGAGAGGCCCAACAAAGACCAAGAAACTGAGGATTTAAAACTGAATTAGGCTGGTATTTTCGCAGACTGTATAGCAACCAGATCGCAATATCATAAATCATAGCACGAAACAAAAACTAGAGACACAAATGAAGGAGTTGAGTTGAGTTAGTGGAAACGCTGTTTGGCGTAACTTTGTAGGATAAACCTAATCAGGTACAGGGTCAGACAGAAGAGCTTTGTCCTAAAAGGCGAAGGAACTTGCAGCAGCAAGACAAGATGGTGAAAGATATGTATGTGGATGTGTACTCCAAAAAGGGGACAGATGATGTTCCTGAGGGTGATTATCTTAAAGATAAAATCCTGAGACAAAAATGGAGACCAGGTTACTACAGAGGAAACATGGGCTGAAGTGCACCTGCGTATGTTGCCGGTAGCTTACAGACAGGAAGTGTTACGCGTAGCACATAAACTACCTGTAGGAGGTCACCTAGGGTAAGAATAACGCAGACTAAGGCAAAATAAAAATCATTTTTGGTGACCTGAAATGCAAAAGGATGCATTTAACGTGTCATAAATGCCAAACAGCAGCTAAGACACAGGCGGTAATTAAACCAGCATCTTTCCTTCCAGTTCCCGTATTTACAGAACCTTTCACGAGGATTGTAGTTGATTATGCAGTTCCCCTTCCGAGAACTATAAGTAGGAACCCGAACTTGTTAACCATAATGGATGTGTCTACATTTGC